>NC_135211.1:26428988-26613988 GCF_052324685.1 Brachyhypopomus gauderio | reverse complement strand
TAACATATCACTGTATAAGTCTAAACTCTGTATAAGTCATCTCCCATGCCACTGGACACTTTACACACACAAAAGCACCTCATGTATTATACATGGGTCACTTACACACGTTTACACACTTTATACATAGGTTTATTTTATTCTATTATTATTATTTTTAATTACAATTTTTTTAAAATAAATATTTATGTTGCTGTTATTTTGGGGTATAACTGGGACCTTAAGTATTCAATTTTATTCCACCTCATGCACAACATGATGCGAATGACAATAAAGAATCATTGAAACCTTGAGGTCTTGTATCTGGTCACCAAATCCAGAGTCACTTTTGATTTATATAGTGCCTTTACAGGGAGGGTCCATGTGGCTGTGTGGTATTTACAGTACATGCATGTTAACCATATGCAGTAGCATGTTCAATAGAACCCGGAGCCAATTTGCAGAGTATATAACAGTGAAGATCACATTAATCAACAAGATACATTTTGTCTGTACACTTTTGCGCAATAAGTTTTTGAAAGAGATCAGAGCAACATTTGCTATCATCAAAGGAATAAAGGTGGTGAACTGCAGGGCAGAAGGGAGACAGAATGGAGAATTTAAAGTAAAAATGCCAGTGGTCTCACCTAAACAGGACTGTATGAAAGTGGAGGTGATGTAGCAGGCAGGATGCCGGTGTCCGTGGATCAGAGTCCTGAAAGCCCGCTGTGTCAATGAAAGGACTGAATAGATTGCAAAAAGTGGTGCATATTAGAGGAGCACATACGTAGGGCTTCACCTAGATGCTCTCATGCAGGAACATTGTTGTGCTCTAGCATCAGGGGCGAAAACTCGTAAAACTGATCAAAACACAGGAAGCTTTAAAAGTGACATAAGCACGTGAGAGATGGAAAATGGAGACTGAGAACTTGGCTGGACTGAAGACCTGCTGTGCACCTTTGATTTGACCCAGGGATGCAAGAAGAGAATAATGATTCCCATGATGGTGATATTTCATACAACTCTCAATAACCCTTTTACCTTAACTTGCACACTGTTCAAATTTAGGACAATGAAGTCTATCAAAAAACAGCAAAGGAATATAAATGCCAGGACAAAATTGCTGCATATCTTCCTTATGAGGCACTTCAAAAAGAATAACTTATTTATTCACACTTGGGGTAAAAACATTCTGTTGTCACTGATGTATACAAGCAGTGCTCAAAAGAGTCACAACTGTGGTACTTGTTAGTGACATCGGTCAGGCCTTTGAGGAACGATGCTATCTGTCACAGTGTTATTAAAGGACTAGCGTCATTTTGGGTATCTTTCTCAATGGGTCAGCTCTTAACAGACTGGCTCGATATAGGTAGGGTATGCAAACAGAAAGAAGAGTTCACAATATTTGCTTTGGACAGGAGTGACCAAGCTCCTTCTGAAGAGAACTTTGTGTGGTACCTCACCAAGTCCAGGATGTTATATCACAATAAAGCAGGAAATGCAAATCCATTTCTGACTGATACAGTTATATAATTATGTAACTGTCACGTATGACCGTGCCCCCCTCCGTTAGCTGTCACTCCAAACTCCCTCGTGTCTGTGTTTCGTACCTGTTTACCCCGCCCGCTCGTTCGTCTCTGTGATTACCTTGTTTGTTACCACGCCCCGTGTTATTACCGTCACCTGCCCCTCGTTAGATTCCTTGTATTTAAGCCCCTGAGTCTCCCTTGTCCTTTGTCTGGTATTTTGTGTGATTGATTTGGATGTTTGACTGTTTGCTCATCGTATACCTGGCCGTAGTGTGTTCTTGTTTTTGATTCTTTTCTGTACTCGTGTTCCCCTGTCGTTGTTATGCCCGTGTTTGCGTGTTATACGGACTGCCCTCCTGTTATTGACCCTGCCTGGCTAAGCGACGACGATGATGGTAACTCCTTTAATAAATCTCGCTCTTCTCAGCGATTGTGTCCGTCTCCTCGCTCCGTGGCGCGAGCCACGTTACATAATACCAGACCTTACAAGGACACAGCGAGAGAGCGAGACTCTGGTAAGTTCAATCGCTGTAATGAGATGTTGGCTGGTTTAATTCGGTTCGACTCTCCGGTATTACAGCGTGAACGAACCAGAGACAGGAATTCCCCTTGCGCTGTGGGTACAGGGGAGTCTCGTCGCTGTAAAAACAAGGCGAAATCACTTTCGGTTTCTAGCTTTAGCGACGAGCTCCCTGATAAGCGCTACGTGTCTGCCCGACTCGACACACGCTACAGGGAGGAGCAACCTGTAGCGCGAGATTCGGGTAGACGGAATGAATGTGCAGACGAGCGTTGGCTTGGCTCTCGGTTGGCTTTCAAAAGCCATTGTGAGCTCCCGATACCTCCGACGAGGTGGAGTCACAATGAAAGCCACCGAGAAGCAGTTGTGTCTGTATGTTCTTCCAGGCGCAGACCAGACCGGGGAAGGAAGACCACGCCCCCGGTTCAGAGCCCCGCCGCCACAGCGCATGACATCGTCGTCCTCCCGGAAGCCGCTCCCCGAAGGCCCCCCAAGAAATTTTTGGGGGGGAGTACTAGCCACTCAACCCAGGAGTGGCCGGCTCGGACCCCCGGTGACGTCAGTATGGCGGACACGCCCCCCGAGGACGTCAGTATGGCGGACACGCCCCCCGAGGACGTCAGTATGGCGGACACGCCCCCCGAGGACGTCAGTATGGCGGACACGCCCCCCGAGGACGTCAGTGCGGCGACTCCGCCCCCCGAGGACGTCAGTGCGGCGACTCCGCCCCCCGAGGACGTCAGTGCGGCGACTCCGCCCCCCGAGGACGTCAGTGCGGCGACTCCGCCCCCCGAGGACGTCAGTGCGGCGACTCCGCCCCCCGAGGACGTCAGTGCGGCGACTCCGCCCCCCGAGGACGTCATGTCACGTCTGCGGCCTGTTCCCGCGATCCCGAGGAGGTCGTCCACGCCGGTTCCTGTCCCCGCTGCCCGTCGGCAGTCCACGCCGGCTCCTGTTCCCGCTGCCCGCCTGCCGGCTCCTGTCCCCGCTGCCCGCCAGCGGACCTCGCCTGTCCCCGCTGCCCGCCAGCGGACCTCGCCTGTCCCCGCTGCCCGCCAGCGGACCCCGCCTGTTGCCCTTGGGACTGTGCTGCCCCCTGTTGGGCATGGACTTTGTGTTCCCCCTGCTCCGCCATGTGCCTCCTATGTTCCGTTGCCCGTGTTCCCCTTGCTCCCTGGTCCCATCCCTGGTTTTGTTTTGGTCCCTGTCCCCGTGGTTGTGTCTGTTCGTGTCCATGTTCCTGTTCCTGTGTCTGTTTCCTGTGGTGTCATCTCTGTCCCTGTCCCCATGTCTGTTCCCCAAGTTGTCACCCACCTTGTGCCAGTGCCTGTCTCCGTTGTTCATGGTGTCTTTGCCTCTGTGTTTGCCTCCGCCCTGTCCCCTGGCCCCGCTCCCGTGTCTGTTCCCGGTCCTGTCTCGTCTGGCCCTGCCCCTATTCCTCGCCCTGGCCCTGTCGGGTCTCATTGTGTCCCCTGTTCTGCCCAGTCCCTACCCGGCTCCTGGCCAGGCTCTGCTCCCCTGTCTCCAGTCCCTGCCATGCCCCTGGTCCCTTGTCCTGTGTCCCGTGGTCCCCTGCCCTGTCTGCCCTTGCGTGCCCCGGAGTGGCACGCCTTGAGGGGGAGTACTGTCACGTATGACCGTGCCCCCCTCCGTTAGCTGTCACTCCAAACTCCCTCGTGTCTGTGTTTCGTACCTGTTTACCCCGCCCGCTCGTTCGTCTCTGTGATTACCTTGTTTGTTACCACGCCCCGTGTTATTACCGTCACCTGCCCCTCGTTAGATTCCTTGTATTTAAGCCCCTGAGTCTCCCTTGTCCTTTGTCTGGTATTTTGTGTGATTGATTTGGATGTTTGACTGTTTGCTCATCGTATACCTGGCCGTAGTGTGTTCTTGTTTTTGATTCTTTTCTGTACTCGTGTTCCCCTGTCGTTGTTATGCCCGTGTTTGCGTGTTATACGGACTGCCCTCCTGTTATTGACCCTGCCTGGCTAAGCGACGACGATGATGGTAACTCCTTTAATAAATCTCGCTCTTCTCAGCGATTGTGTCCGTCTCCTCGCTCCGTGGCGCGAGCCACGTTACAGTAACATTTCCTCAAGATGGCTTAATAAGTAACAAACACTGTTATATATAGTAGTAACAACATCTGCATATACATACACATCATTATATATAAACATTCTCTCTATCTATCTATCTATCTATCTATCTATCTATCTATCTATCTATCTATATATATTTTAATATTTAATAATTATTTTTTAATTATTAATTAATATTTAATAATATTTAATTTTAACCAGGGATACCCAACAATTATGGTGGGCGCTATATATATATATATATATATATATATATATATATATATATATATATATATATATATATATATATATATATATAAAATATATATATATATATATTATATATATATATTAAAAGTTAAAAGTTTGAAGGTTAAAGAGCCTACACACACACGCACGCACGCACGCACACACACACCAGACAGTTCTCCATATGCTGGCAGTGCAAAGGCACCTCAGAGACAAACCAGGACATAGCGGAGACATGCAAGACACCAGGAGACATAGCCCACATAGAATGCAATCAAGTGGCTGGCAAAGTGTCCAGATACAGGTTGTCACCATGGTAATGGTGAAGCACCCAGACGTAGTAGTGGAGGGTAAACAACAGAAGAGGGCCATAGTGATGGATGGAGCAGGCCCAATAAACATCAGGAACAAGGACCACAGAAAGCCAAGAGCTGAGAGGAGTTAGATAAGATGTGTAAGGTGAAGGCAACAGTGGGTCCCATAATCTGAGCACTAGGGCCTGTGACCCCTTAACTATGAGAATGAACCCAGAAGAGTCCTGGGAACAACATTAAAGATCTCCACCCAGAAGAGTCCTGAATCTCTCTCTCTCTCTCTCTCTCTCTCTCTCTCTCTCTCTCTCTCTCTCTCTCTCTCTCTCTCATTAACACAAATGTCAAATCAGGCAATCACATGTCAGCAACTTGGCCAAGACGATCTGCTGAAGTTCAAACCGAGCATCAGAATGGGGAAAAAATGTGATTTAAGTCACTTTGCTGTTGCCAGACAGGCTTGTCCGAGTATTTCAGAAACTGCTAATCTACTGGGAATTTCACACAGAGAGAATGGTCCGATTTACCATTTACAGAGTATGGTCCGAAAAAGAGAAAATATCCAGTGAGCGGCAGTTTTGTGGGCGCAAAGACCTTGTTGATGCCAGAGGTCAGGGGAGAATGGCCAGACTGGTTTGAGCTGATAGAACGACAACAATAACTCAAATAACCAGTCGTTACAACTGAGGCATGCAGAAGAGCATCCCTGAATGTACAACATGTCAAACCTTGAGGCAGATGGGCTACAGCAGCAGAAGACCACACCAGGTGACACTCCTGTCAGCTAAGAACATGAAACTGAGGCTACAACTCCCATAGTGGCTCTGAGGTTCACTAATCCCTGGCCCCACCTGCGTCCACTTAGAGTCCAGTCTCAGAGTGCTGGATTTGGGATGAACCCTCCGTGCGTTGTGAGGAGTTTCCTAATCTTGATGTCAGTGGCTTCTGTCTTTTGGTGAGCTTATTATACCAGCTGGATATCTGATGACTGGTTGAGTGTAGGTGTTGATCTCACTTTCCTCATTTGGCTGACCTCTCAGGACCTGCCTCACTCTTTGTAGCTATTTGATAGCAGCTATTGGCTGGACAGCTGAGTGGGTTATGCCACTGCCTTCAGTACAGGAGGTTGAGAGATCAAATCTGAACGTGCCCATCCCTCAGGCAAGATCCTTTACACAAACTCACTGATACTGAGAGCCACACTGCACATAGCTCTGGTCAACAAGGTCTGTGTCAGATGCTGCAGTTGAAAAGTGGGCTACTAGAACAAAAACTAGACACTTGTGAGCAAGAGAGGAGAACAGAGGACTGTTGGAATACTACAACATGAGCAGCCCCGGTATATATGTGACAGGGTACATGTGGAAGAGGTAGGATATATACATACATGACCTTGTGTATGAGCTAATGAGCTATATATATATGAGCTAATGAGCTATATATATATATATATATATATATCTACCCATGCTTATGGGCCGGCAGCTAGTGCCAATCCACTGAGCGAAGAGATTGGTCAACTTGTCTGATAGAGCTGTGCTGACCTTGTCTCGGTTGCACTCAGAGTAGTTTGGTGGCGAGTCTTGCCCTGGGCTGCATCAGTGCTTGACCCAGCGTCAGCAGCATTAGCAAACAGGTGTTTTGTGTTTAAATGGTACTTTAGACTGGTAAAACTCCTACAATAAACTAATTCCGCGTTGCATAAGGTGCAACAATTTTAGTCTTGTCAATGTCTCCATTAGGAAGCTTCTTAAAAATGAATTTTCCATGAAGCAAACCTGGCGGCTTCGTGGCTGCATCCATATAAGCACACGTGTGATTCGTTGTGGTCTTTGTAATTCACAGGTTTGAAAACTCGTTCTTGCCCCCTACTGTACAATTTGGTTAGGAATACACCCGAGCTAAACTATCAAGGTGAAAGTCAGCTTACCTATGTAGCTCATTGCCTTTTATATACAGATGCACACATACACACACAAATACACACACACCACACACACACACAAATACACACACACATACACACACACACACACACACACACACACACACACACACACACACACACACACACACACATATATATATATATATATATATATATATATATATATATATATATATATATATATATATATATATATATCAGGATTTTGCATAGGCTTCTTGGATTGTGTTGATTCCACTCATTTTACCTGGATTGCACTAATTAGAAAATCTATCTATATATATATATAAATATCTCCATCCATACATGTGTATTCGTTTAGTATATTCTTTGTCATGTTTATGCTTTGGTTCCATAGTTCACATATCTGTTAGTCTTAATCGCTCATGTCTTCTCTGTTTAATCGGTTGAGTTTATATGTGTGTGTTTCCCGGTACTCTCGTGACTCCCCTTTACCTAAGTTATCCGTTCATGTTCAGTGTCTCACTTAAATTATTTAAATAAATTCCACATTTCTGCATTTGCGTTTACCCGCCTCCGTTGATCGTTACAGTAATAATAATAGATGTGATGGACGTAGCAGACCCAACTGATAGAGACATACAATGGAAGCTGAAAAATAACTGGAACTGAAAGAGGAAATAGAGAGAATATGGAGTGGTAACAGGAACGTTGTCCCAGGGTGATGGAGCTCTAGAGACTGTGACCCCTGTGCTGGAAAAGTGGCTCCAACCGACCCCAGGAATGACAACAGGGCAGTCGTGCAACAGCTAATGTGTGTTCACGCTTACAGGCCTTTGTTAGGAAAGGCGTGACTACCGAATGGGGAGACAGGCACAGCTGGTGAAGGACCTCTGTCCATAATGTCCTGTCCTCTGTCTGTCTATTCACAACTGAAAAAAACCCACATCTCACACCCACAACACAACTCTACCAGAGGTTCACAGTTGAGAAACTGCATCCTGGGGTCACCAAGCCCACAAAACCACAGTCAGACCTCCATAAACACAGCCTACATTCCATAAACACCATCTCCATAAACACCAACATCATAAACAACATCTCCATGAATGCCACCTCCATGCCATAAACACCACCTCCATACACACTATCTCCATAAACACCACCTCCATCAACAGCATTTCCATATTATAATAGGAGCTATAGGAGGTTGGCCATGAGAAAGCCTCCACTTTGCGCCATCAGTATTTGCAAAACACCACTGGAACTTTGACCAGAGCTGAATTCAATGGCCAGATTAAATTAATATTGAGGTTCTGTGTCAGGAACAGCACATGATACCCGTGTGATGCGGTTCACCTGTCGCTCATCGCCCCTCCCCTTTGCTACTATTTAAGCTTCCTCCTCTCTTCCGGGTTGCGAAGTATTGTTGCCATGCCACATACCAAGCGTTTTCTCAGTGTTACTGCTCTCCCGTGTACCGACCTCTGCTCTCCTCCTAGACCTCGTCCCCTGCCTAGTCCCTTTGTACCTCCTGGCTTCTGTCTCATCGGTGTGACCCTGGACTGTCCTGACTACGATCATATCACTCCTGCACTACACCCCCTGAACAGAGTTACTCGCCTGTTTGATCACTCCGTAATTGCTGTTTCAATAAAAGCGGCTATTATCCGCACTTGGATCCTTGTCTGCCTGATCAGTACGTTACATAATACTTCGCCTTATACAACGGATCCAGCGGACGTACCTGCACTCCTGGCTCAGCAAGGACATACCATCGCCGTACTCCAAGGAGAGGTTCGACAGCTTATCGTGGCTATGAACGTCCAGGCCATCCAGTCAGTTCAATATCAGGCTGCTGTAGCCGCCGCTCCGCCCGTCTTTCCTCCCTGTATTCCTGTAGCAGTACCGGAGCGGTATGACGGCTCTCCGGAACGTTGTCAGAACTTTTTAATGCAATGCTCCTTGTACTTCGAGCATCACCCTGCCCAGTTCCCTACCGAGAAGCACAGGATAGACTTCGTATTGACGCATCTCACTGGAGAGGCCGGTGCCTGGGGAACCGCCCTGTGGAACAGCAAAGACCAGTCTCTCGACTCTGAGGAGCAGTTCTCTGCGTTGTTCAAGTCGGTGTTCGACCACCCGGCAGCAGGTAGAGACGTGGGCACCCTGTTGTGCGAAATTCGTCAAGAGCAACGTAGCGCAGCGGATTACGCTCGAGAGTTCCGTACCCTGGCTGCCGGTAGCGGGTGGAGCGAACCAGCCCTCAAAACCGTGTTCCGTAAAGGATTAAGACAGGACTTACAAGTAGAGCTCGCCTGTCGCAGTGAAGAGCAGTCGCTGTCGGACTTCATTCAAACAGCTGTGAACGTCGACAAGCTGTTACTCGCCCACCGTCAGACGTCTTGTGGGAATCCACCCTCCTTCGCGTCGTATCGACAAGTCCTGCCATTGCCTAACACACCAGGAGAGGATTCGGAGCCTATGCAATTAGGCAGGACCCCGCTGTCCTCGCACGAAAGGTCTCGGCGTCTTCAGGAGAACCTCTGCCTGTACTGCGGTGAGAGCGGCCACTTCCGTGTTCGTTGCCCAGTTCGCCCAGCTCGCGCTGGAGAGGAGAGCCCCACCAGCAGACACATAAGCAACCCCGTTTTCTGCTTAGATCGTCACAATCAACTGAATGTGCCTGTGCAAGTCATCTGGGGTGGCATGTCCACTCACCTGTCAGCACTCGTAGACTCCGGGGCTGCAGGTAATATCCTAGATGTTGACATGGCCCGCCGATTACGTATTCCCACTACGTCAGTCAGTCCTCCCTTACGAGTTAACGCGCTGAATGGCCAACCTATAGGTGAGGGATTGATTACCCAGTGTACGGTGCCTATCACACTCCAGATAGGTCTGTTTCATACCGAGACTGTTCAGTTCCTGCTCCTGCCGTCGCCCCGTGATCCTGTTGTTCTCGGCTTTCCCTGGCTGTCTCTACATAACCCGGATATCTCCTGGAAAACTAGAGAAATCGCGAAATGGGGTTCTCACTGCTTCAAGCATTGCATATACTTACCTCTCCGGTCTTCGTCCATAGAAAGCCCCGATTCCCCTCTCGAAACTGCCGTTCCTGCTCAGTACCGGAATTACGCAGACGTCTTCTGTAAAGAAAGCGCAAGTCACCTGCCACCACACAGACCGGGGGACTGTGCTATTGATCTGCTGCCCGGCTCCCCACTCCCGCGCAAAACGAAACCATACGCTTTGTCCCGTCCTGAAGATTCGGCAATGGAAAAGTATATAGACGAGGCCCTTCAGAAGGGGTTTATCCGTCCCTCTACATCACCCGTAGCTGCAGGGTTCTTCTTTGTAGAGAAGAAGGATGGAGGGCTGCGTCCCTGTATAGACTATCGCTCCTTAAACGCTGTCACCTCCAAGTTCGTGTACCCCCTTCCGTTCATCTCTGCATCGCAAGAACGCCTCAGGGAGGCGCGTGTGTTCACCAAGTTGGACTTGCGGAGTGCATATAACCTGATTCGCATTCGTGAGGGGGACGAATGGAAAACTGCGTTTGTGACTGCCCGAGGCCACTACGAGTATCTTGTCATGCCGTATGGGCTTGCCAATAGCCCGTCTGTCTTCCAGGCTTTCATGGATGACATATTCCGTGACTTGATAGGGAAGTTTGTCATAGTTTACATAGACGACATCCTAATATATTCCACCTCCGTCGCGGACCATGTCCGACATGTCACTGCAGTGCTAGCCCGTCTACGGCAGCATCGCCTCTACGCCAAAGCGGAGAAATGCGAGTTTCATCGGACTTCCGTGACCTTCCTCGGTTGCACTTTATCCCCTGGGCAGATCTCCATGAACCTGGACAAGGTGTCGGCTGTCACGCAATGGCCTGTGCCTCGGACGAGAAAGGAACTACAGCGTTTCATCGGGTTTGCCAACTTCTATCGCCGCTTCATCAGGGGTTTTGGTTCGCTGGCCACTCCGCTCACCAACCTCCTTCGGGGTGGGCGGCATCTGCGGCTGGACTGGACACCCGAGGCTGATCGGGCGTTTTCGTTGCTTAAGGGGGCGTTCACCTCGGCGCCTATTCTGCATCTCCCTGATCCCCAAGTCCCTTTTGTGGTGGAGGTCGATGCCTCGGCGGTGGGTGTGGGAGCTATTCTCTCCCAACGCCAAGGAAACCCCCCTAAGTTGGTCCCTTGTGCCTTCTACTCCAAGAAACTACAACCGGCCGAACAAAACTACGACGTTGGTAACCGAGAACTTCTAGCGATAAAACTCGCTTTAGAGCAGTGGAGACACTGGTTAGAGGGGGCTGAACATCCGTTTGTCATCTACACAGACCATAAAAATCTGGAATACCTGAAGGAAGCCAAACGACTGAATCCCCGACAAGCCAGATGGGCATTGTTCTTCTCCCGGTTTCGATTCTCCGTTTCCTACCGGCCTGGTTCAAAGAACACTAAAGCAGATGCCCTGTCACGTATACATGAAAAGGATCCCACGGACAAAATACCGGAGTATGTACTGCCTCGCACCTGTTTCCTGGCTGCTGTTCGTTGGAACCTGCAAGGCGAATTGGAAAACGCTCTACACAGTGATCCCAGCCCTGACGACTGCCCAGAAGGAAAGCAGTATGTTCCTGTGTCGCTGAGAGGGCGCTTCCTACAGCTTGCACACGATACCGCAGGTACTGGTCACCCCGGAATCACACGCACTACACATCTCCTGTCACGGCGGTATTGGTGGGCGTCCCTGAAAGACGACGTGCGGGACTATATATTGGCGTGTAGCGTATGCGCTAAGAGTCGCACTCCTCGAACACTCCCTGTAGGGAAACTGTTACCGCTCTCGATTCCACGCCGTCCCTGGTCACACATAGCGATGGACTTTATCACTGACCTGCCCAAGTCCGAGGGGAATACAGTCGTTTTAGTCGTAGTTGACAGATTCTCAAAAATGTGTCGCTTGATTCCCTTTCCAGGGCTGCCCACTGCCATGGAAACAGCCCAAGCCGTTTTTACGTTCGTTTTCCGCGTCTTCGGGTTACCAGAAGATATTGTCTCAGATCGCGGAGTCCAATTCACCTCACAGTTGTGGAGACAGTTCTGCAAATTACTCGGGGTCGTAGTGAGCCTTACCTCCGGGTATCACCCTCAGTCTAACGGAGAAGTGGAAAGAGTGAATCAGGAAATAGGGGGATTCCTAAGGCGATACTGTGTCTCTCAATCCAGCTGGAGCAAGTACTTACCCTGGGCTGAATATGCCCGTAATTCACTTATGCATTCTTCCACCAAGATGACCCCATTCCAATGTGTATATGGCTATCAACCTGCTTTCTTTCCGTGGGACAATACGCCATCAGACGTCCCGGCGTTGGACGACTGGTTCAAGAACAGCGCGCGAACATGGGAGCGGGCCCACGTACACCTACGCCGTGCCTTGCATACTCGGAGGCTCCATGCTGACCGTCGCCGCCTGCCCACTCTGGTCTACCACCCAGGTCAGAGAGTGTGGTTGTCCACCCGTAACCTGAACCTGCGACAGAATTGTAAGAAGCTCAGCTCGAAGTACATCGGGCCCTTCAAGGTCCTGAGTCGAGTCAATGCAGTGTCCTATAAATTGCAGCTCCCTCCTCAGTATCGCATACATCCTGTCTTTCATGTTTCACTGCTTAAGCCTGTGTTTTACAGCCCCATGTCTGCTGCCACGCCGCTCGCCAAGCCACCAGAGCCGCTGGAGCTCGACGGTCGCCCTGCCTACCTCATTCAGGACATCCTGGAGTCCCGTCGACGTCGGGGTGGGCTTCAGTATCTCATTGAGTAGGAGGGCTATGGTCCCGAGGAACGGGCGTGGGTCCCCGCGCGGGATGTGCTAGACCCTCCTCTCATCGCTGAATTCCACGCTGCTCATCCTAACTTCCCTGCTCCCAGGCGTCGTGGCCGGCCCCCGTCTAACCGATCTGTTGCGGCTGGAGCCGCTCGTCAGAGGGGGGGTACTGTCAGGAACAGCACATGATACCCGTGTGATGCGGTTCACCTGTCGCTCATCGCCCCTCCCCTTTGCTACTATTTAAGCTTCCTCCTCTCTTCCGGGTTGCGAAGTATTGTTGCCATGCCACATACCAAGCGTTTTCTCAGTGTTACTGCTCTCCCGTGTACCGACCTCTGCTCTCCTCCTAGACCTCGTCCCCTGCCTAGTCCCTTTGTACCTCCTGGCTTCTGTCTCATCGGTGTGACCCTGGACTGTCCTGACTACGATCATATCACTCCTGCACTACACCCCCTGAACAGAGTTACTCGCCTGTTTGATCACTCCGTAATTGCTGTTTCAATAAAAGCGGCTATTATCCGCACTTGGATCCTTGTCTGCCTGATCAGTACGTTACATTCTGTAAAATATAGTGAGTTGTGAGGCTCATCTTGTTTCATATGGAATCTTGTTAGGATGCTTGGCAAATTTCTATCTATCAAATTTTAAGAAGATGGTAAATCAAAGTCTGTTTCTTACAGCAGACCCAGACTGGGTCAGAGCTGGATATTTCTGAAGAACAATGACCCAAAGGATACCTTCAGATCAACCTGAAATGTGTCACTGAATACAGAGTCAAGCTTTTGCTAGAGTCATGCTACTCCATTGACCTAAACTTTAAAGAGAACTCTAGTGAGCTCAAGAAGAGAGTTCTCAAGAGAAACACAAAGGATTCTGGAGAATTTCCTTTCCTTTACTGCCCAGCACCAAACCCCGCCTCCAGCCCCACCCACCTGCTCCAACCCACAATTTGCTTTCAGTAAATTATGTCTGAGCGATAAAAATATTACTGCATTACAATATTAATGGCACCCACCTGTTTTCAGTTTAGTGTTTTGATCATTTATTGATACCAAACATTACCATACATTATCTTTAACAGTGACAATTAGCTGACAATTCAACATTTAGCTTATGCTAGATTACCTTTACTTTACATTTACATTAACTTTACCTTTACATTTACATTTGCTTTACCTTTACCTTTGCTTTATCTTTACCTTTACCTTTACATTTACATTTGCCTTACCTTTACCTTTACCTTTACTTTACCTTTACCTTTACTTTACCTTTACATTTACCTTTACCTTTACTTTATCTTTACCTTTGTTACCTTTACCTTTGCTTTAACTTTACTTTTATTTTACCTCACCTTTACCTTTACTTTACTTTACTTTAGCTACCTTTACCTTTTGACTTTCCTGTATCTAACAAGTTGTCATATTCATTTAGTGAAACCTTTAGATCTTATTATAAATGCCTGAAAACTTTAAGGATCTGGAAATATTTTATATAAAGGAATGATCTCAGATTTAATTTGCTTTCTTTTTTCAGATTTCCCAGATGTGTTTTATATGATTTTTGTAATAGATTTATCTCCCTTAAAGGTTAGATTTCCCTCATATTTTCAACCAAAATTTCCAGCAGATAAATAACAAAGACATTTTTCATAGTCTTCCTCCCTCCCAGTTTTTACTAAAGGTAGCAATAACTCTGGATCCCCCTGCTGCGTGCATCACTACAGGTATTACTATGCAGTTGCACACACATTTCTACTACAGGAAAAAATTCAATAAACTTGTAGCCTGCCTCCAGTCATCAGCCATGATTGTTTTATTATTGTTGGTATCTGGTCTACGCTGGTATCTTTCCTGTGTCTGTGGCCTAATTTTTGCTTGGTGACTTAGCAAGAGGCCTACTGATTCTATACCAACGTCATGGTTCACAGAGCTGCAGGGCTTCCTAATATGATTAGCTAAAAATTGGCACTGAACCTGACCATGGAAAAAGTGATTTATGGGTATGTTTAACATTGGCAGGCAATTCCAGAAAAGCCTCTCGGTGACTGGGTGAACTGAGTGTGACCTGTCTGTCCCGTTATCCCCAGTGTGGTTTGGGAAGCCTCTGGACTTTCTGTGGGTGGGATTTAGACTTGTTCCCTGCTCTGATTACTCTGAGCAGCCCCACATGTACCACTGGATAGTATTAAGTTGGCCTCCTTGCTCTGAGTAGCTGCTGCTATCCATAATTCACATGCTAACACCTCTCTGCCCAACTCAGAGCTGGTTTATGCGTTGCTATTCCCACTGTAACTCTCCTAATAAAAAGGGCAGGGCTTTGGCCTGCTCAAATTAGTAATATAGTTTATTACTATTATTATTGTTGTTATTGTGATTATTAATATTATTATTGTTATTACTAATAGTAGTAATAATAATCATAGTAGTATGAGTACTGTTATATTTATTATTGTCACATAAGGATGAATTGCATGAAACAAATTATTACAGATTAATTTGAACAATTAATGATTGATTTGTAAAACTAATTATTAATTGAATGAATTATTATTATGTATTAATAATAAATAATAAAGCAGCCTCAAAAAATATTTTAAAGAAAATAATCCCTATATCGATGTATCATATAACAACTACATAACTAATTATTAACAATACTGTGGTGAGTATATACAGAGACTATATGTCAACAACAACAATAAAGTAAATGACCGTGTCTAGGCTATATATAGATGACACGCAATATACGAGGCTTCCTTTCTGACCCCCGCCATCTGCCGTCAAACAGCACCACAAAATGGCAAACTGCAGGCCAACCATGCAGGTGATTCAAGGTTACCGCGTGCCAACTGCTTCTGCTGACCCCCTAACAGGCACAGATGCAGGTCTTCTCTGCACGCACCTGTGCTTAAACCACCCTGCCCGAGGCTGACACACTGCTCTCCTGAGAGGAACTCGACGATCGCTTTAAGACGTCAGGAAAACAAAAGATTTAGACAAAAAGTTTGCGGATCAGGTGGTTTTTTTTGTGTTGCCAGACAAACACAATAGCCTACTGTTGTTGTAGTACAAAGACGCAGCTTGAAGTCTCCACGTCGTTGATGTAAAGACTGTCGACACGTTTAGTCTTCGCTGTGGCCCAGGCGATGCGTGGATGTTGAACACAAGTCTGTGTGTCCTGTTTGCTTCACGCGACGCCATCATTTCTGTTCCTCGTAGTCGTTACAGCTTGTAAATGTTATTGTTCCGTAACAGCGCACCGCTGACAGTTTGACCGCACCCGAAGCACAGACAAAAAAAGAATAATTCTTGTATTTAGTCATCTTTTAGTCATCTTTTAGTCATCCTTTTGACTGTTTGCTGAGAGATATATACATTGTTCTTCCCCTCGCTGTGTCAGTAGCTTGAAAACCTGCTAGTCTGAAATAGGACGGCTCAAATTGGAAACAGGCACATTAAATGGTAATAAGGAAGCCTCCTTTCAGATGGCACTCTCAGCACGTGTCAGTTCCACGCGGCACTGCTACGGGGCTCACAAGGCAGGCTTCTCTCCTCCTGGGGATTAGCAGCTAAGGAGCTAAAGAGGCAAACACACTCTAACACAAAGTCTTTACATCACCGCCTGGGCCGAGCAGCTATAGGAAGATGAAGGCAGTGAAATACTCTTCAAATGTCTCTGGTCATATTAGCCTGACAGCAGGCTAACCTGTGAAGATGTTTTAGTGCTTGTTCTCCATCACCAAGATGAGGAATTTTCCATTTTTATTTGTTACTCAGTTTTCACCCTCTTCCGTTTTGCAAGTTGCCTCAGTCCAGAGCAGAGACCAGAGGACGTAGAGGGTGATCCCCTACCACACTAAACGCAGCATCTCAAGCTGGTGCTCCATCACGGCCTCATCAGCTGCTGACACCGCAGCTACAGTATGTGTAGTGTGTGTATCTGTGACTGACCTGCTACGTCACTGCTCCACCCAGCATATGACCCTCATCCTTTAGCACTGGAGTAGGCCAGTGTAGCAGATGCTTGGACAAGAAATCTGCCTCAGTCTGGCCATGGGGAGATGTTTAGATGTTTAGTCTCTAATCTCTCTGGTGTTGAAACTCACGCCATTCAGTTTCTTTATAAACTATACAAACATTTTTGATGAAAGATATTGTGTTACTGACAGAAGTGCATCCTTGCTGTATTTCAGTTTTTATCCATCCATCCATCCATCCATCCATCCATCCATCCATCCATCCATCCATCCTTCCAGCCAGCCAGCCAGCCAACCAACCAACCTTTGTCCCATGCAGCTAAAGATAAAACCAAATCAAAGAAACATCCTCTCCCCAATGGGACATACTCACTTTCTCTTCACACCTCCATCCCTCTTTCTATTCACACCTCCATCCCTCCTTGGTCTCTTGTTTTTCACCCCTTCCTTTTCATTCAAGACTTTCACAAGTTTGAACTGCCAATGTTTGTACACAGACTGTTACAAAGTTGAATAGCCAAAGATGATACACGTAGACTTCTATAAGTAGGACAGTCAAACTGGTATACATAGACTTTTAAGCCCTCCTCCTCCCCCCACTGAAATGCAGTGATTTTGATAATTGCTCAATTTAAGCAACAACCATCACACCTCTATGTAAGAAAGCACAGTGCCATTTCCCGATTGACAACACTTATATGCCTGAGTCTGCTTTCAACCCTCTGTCCTCTTACAGAACCTGCTGCATTTGATTCTGCCTCTGTTTGCAAGATAGACTAAGACTTGGCATGAAGTTTCAACTGCTAACCTACAGCACAGAGCTATATTTCACATTGACAACACTTATCTGTCTAACCTTGTGATTCTTTTCTTTCATTCTCCCACCATCACATGGAAACTCACTAACCACTGGAGTTTCAAGAAATAAAGCTGTCAGATGATCTAAACATTAAACCGTTGTTATGAAGATGATAATGGAATTTCATACTGACGACTTGTCTGAATAAGGCTGCTCTAATTTGTCCTTCCATAAACGCACAATGATTTTGCCACTCTTCAAAATCATGAGGCACAATCTCCGACTCTTAGCCAGAAGTCCAGGTGCAGAGCTAGGAAACATGGCTTCAATTCAAGAGCTCTCACCAGTCCAGTCCTGTGACCTCTACATAATGTCATAAACAAATAGAGTCTTCTCCTCTGTCTCTCAATATTAACCCAGTAGGGCACAGTCTGTGTCTCTCCATAATGTGCACACGGCCAGTCACTAAAGGCACTAAAATTGGGTTCTATCTATGAATCAGTCAATTATGTCGAGAGATTTCTTTTTGACCTGCAACTGTTTCATACTGAAAGCACAGTGACAGTCCAGCACTGACATCCCTGAGAATGTTAAGCTACACACATCCAGTATCCTCCATTTTAATGCACTTGGACAGGGCTCTGGATGGCCAACGTAGAGTTGGTTCATAAAAATATCCCCTTTCTTGTTTTCATTCCCTTCTGAACAAAAATCACTCTGAACCTACGTACTGTAAATAAACAAGCTAACTGACTGTGTAGAGCATGGGACAGATTTGAAAACAATATATCAAAACTTGCTCAATATATGCGAACTTTGGCCATACAGAGCATTTGAATCCCGTCCAAACGTGTTGGCAGTCAGAGGCGAGCACACAGGCCTGTCTGAAGCAAGGGTCCAGGCAGCCAGGCACAGAGAGAGCTAGGGATTGTGGGCCAGCACAAGTCCTCCCCTGTGTTCTGCGGGTGAACGCTTGTCGCGTTGGCAGGCAGAGCGCAGCCCTGTGCTTGGCTCCTCACGGTCACCGCCCCCTCCATCGCTCCATCCCCCCCCGGCAGGGCCAGACCGGCAGGGCTGCGTTTGGGAGGCACCCACGCTATGACTGAAGCATGTCTCAAGCCCGTGTTCTAACTGTTATTAACATGCATGTTGCACAGTCATGTTGTTTAATGGCTACACATCTTAGTTGGATACTGTCTTCAGGTGAGTCTGAGGTTAAGTCTTCTCTGGAGAGATACTTACGTTCAGGGCTGTAAGCTGAAATTCAAGATAGAAAATTAAATAATTTTGAAAGAGCAAAATGAGTCATTAGGCTTATAGGGAAATGATTCTCTAATTCTACTGTATACACACACACACACACACACACACACACACACACACACACACACACACACACACACATGATTGTTAACTGCCAGTCAAAGTGCTAATCAAAGTTCAACCATTTGCTAAAGGGTGTCTTGCCTGTTCCTATATTGTGTATGTAACTATGTCACTTTTTACAAAGCCATTTTAATTGACAACTACATTAGAGGAATAATGTTGGGCAGCTGGAGTGGAGATTTGTGTGTCATTGTGCTGATGTTTAAAGTGCTCTATCTGAGCTAATCTCTACAATCAGAGTCCGCTTTTAACGTCCTCCCTCCGTTTAAGGTCGCGGAATCACAGATCATTTAAAGATTACAATTTTAATACATTCATTAAGTGAACTGTGTAATGTGTTGCATTTCTAAGGCTATGATATTTTAAATGTTGTATTCTTAAGGTTATGATATGGAAAGGACATTTTTCCAACAAAGAATGAAAGACTAATCGCATCAGATACGACCAAGAGAAGCAACCAGATAAAACGACAACAATAATCCAATATGCAATATGAGCTATGTTTGTGCCCCAAGCTATTAAACCAGAAATCCATCACATCTTGTTGATTGTATGTGACCTTTTATTCGCGTGTGAAATAAACAATGTGATTTCTAGCAAAAAACTGATTCTTTCACCTTTTACCCATTAAGATGACGAATGTCTCATTGAATCACTGCATTACAGTGTCTTCTCCATCATTAGATTGGTAAGATGGTTAAGATACACAGTTAAGGTACTGACTCTGGGGTGTACACTGTGTGATTATGTACAATACACTGTACAATATGTAATTAATTAATTGATAAGATGCATGTGATCAGCATGTATGAAAATTAAACAGTGTGGTGTGAACACATTGTTATGTTTGGCATCAAGTTATATCAAAATAACATGCCTCTAAAAGTTATGTGTGAATATTTTTCAGCATAACTGCATTTAAACACATCTTCAAGAAAATCCGTGCACACTATGCTGGAAAGAGATGTCCATACCAGTCATATGTTTAGCTTGTGTTTCATGTGTTTTGCTGAAAACAGGAGGGGGTGTGGTGCTCTGAAGGTTTCATTTGTGCATGTGCCAAGCCTTGGCCTCTAATTGGCTGCTAAATCCTGACAGACAGGGCTACACACGCCCCCGTGCTGCGTCTGGCGGGGTTGCATGTGCCCGAGAGCAGGCAGGCAGTTTTTTCAAGTCAACCGAATGCGCGCAGAGTTTCTGCTGGAGCTCGCCACGCGTCTCCACCGGCAGAGAGCAAGAGAGAGAGAGAGAGACATAGAGAGAGGGAGAGGGAGAGAGAAAAAGAGTCAGAGAGTGGGGGAGAGAGGGAGAGAGAGAGCGAGGGAGAGAGAACGCGAGAGAGCTTCTCTCCGCACAGCGGGTCCACATTTGCATGATGGCATCAGATCCGGGACTGCTACCTCTCCTGCTCTGGACTACATCCTTACAGGTACTGGGCTTCAGGGCACCGTCCAGCAACGAAGGTACGCGTCCAGTCCGTTGCTGTAAACTGTTTGGTTCTATTATAGCACATTGCATGTGGGGGCATGGGGCAGGCGAAGAGTGTGTGTGTGTGCGTGTGTGTGCATGTGTGCGTGTGTGTGTGTTTGTGTGTGTGTGTGAGAGTGGGTGTTAGGCGAGGAGTGTGTGTGTGTGTGTGTGCGGGGGGGGGGGGGGGTGGTATCATAGGGGTTAATGCCACTCTTAATGCACCATATGTACAGGGAGCAAACTTAATCTCAGAGCTGTTAGGTTCATATCTGTGTGCATCTATGTGTGTGTGTGTGAGAGAGAGAGAGAGATAGAGAGAGACAGAGAGAGAGAGAGAGAGAGAGAGAGAGAGAGAGAGGGGGAGACTGTGTGTATGTTTATGTTAAAGTTTCCCTGGAGCAATATGAACTCAATGGGATGCTTTTAGCATTAGAAATGTGCCTCTTCTTTTTTGCAAATGTTTGTGTGTGTGTATACATATGTGTGTATATGCGTGTGTGCACGTGTGTACATTTGTGTGTGCATGTACTGTAAGTGTTTGGGTACTTGTGCAGGTCATGACACCGCTGACCATTCAGACTGGTTACACACACACTGGTTACACACACACACACACACACAGACTGACACACACTGGTTACACACATATGCTGACACACATTGATTACACACACACACTGACACACACACTGGATACAGTGGTATATATGAAGCAGTCGGGGGAGAACACATTCCAGGTGGCTCACCAAGAGCATCACTGTCCTGACTCGACCCATTCAGTACACAACCATAAGCAGTGTACCTGTGTGATATAGGAGTGTTACCTGTTAGAGGTGTTCTATACCTGTGATATAGGAGTGTTACCTGTTAGAGGTGTTCTATACCTGTGTGATATAGGAGTGTTACCTGTTAGAGGTGTTCTATACCTGTGTCATATTGGAGTGTTACCTGTTAGAGGTGTTCTATACCTGTGTCATATAGGAGTGTTACCTGTTAGAGGTGTTCTATACCTGTGTGATATAGGAGTGTTACCTGTTAGAGGTGTTCTATACCTGTGTCATATAGGAGTGATATGTTCCAATCTTCAAAAAGTCCTTTTTTAGGAACTAGCTAATTCACTCAAATTGATAGCTTAATTTGGTAAGTCCCAGACAGCAGTATCTATTGTGTGGTCCAAAGCGTGCATCTTTACTGGTTCTGACAGGTTCTGATGCGGACTGGGCTTCACCTCCTGTGCCGGTGTGTTGGTCAGCGTGCGGTTCTGCTGTCGGTGGAGGCGGGGATGTGGGGCGTTGCGTGTGAGGGCCCTGGCTATGGGGTCTTCCGCTGCGCTGCACAAAGTGATCTCACACATTGCGTGCCTGTTTGCCCCCCCAACGAGCTGCCGAGTTCAGCTCAATACAACATGAGGAGGGCACTGAGGCACAGGGAGATGGATAGAGAGAGAGAGAGAGGGAGAGATAGAAACAGAGAGATAGAAACAGAAAGAGTGAGAGAGAGTGGAAGTGAGGGGCCAATGCCAGTCAGCCAGCCCTGTCTCTTTCGCTTTCTTCTTTCATCTAAAACTTAGACATTACAAAAGGCTGGAAAATTAAATCCTAAACAAGTTACTTATGACAACAAACGGCAGTGGCAAAACGCTGCCCCTCATATGCCTTCAGCACCTCGGCCACACAACAGCACCCTGGGAACTAACTAATGTTTGGCTCTTTCATCCTGAGCTCTTTCTGCTCAAAGGGGCCTTTGAAATGACTGTAATGGTGGAATTTCACCTGAACTTGATTTATTCTACAGGATATAAAGGATAAAATCTACTTTAACCAATATTTGCTCTATTATTTGCTTTAAAAATACACAGACAGCAAGTAAAAAATAAACACAGTCAGTAAGTCCATCAGTAAATAACTCTGTATTTCCCTCCTGCACTAATGACAGAAACCATTTAAAAAATGGACATGAAAAATCGCTGGTAATAAACAATAAATAAAAAGCATTAAACAAGGAAAAGAAAATCACAGAAAACAAAGATCCTCTTCAAAAGGGATCACAACACAACACAGCACAGCACAACACAGCACAGCACAACACAACACTGCTCCACGTTTTTTCCAAATTAGCCCGACGGTCCGTGTAAGGCGAGAGGGATATGAGGAATGGTGGATGAAGGCCTGGGGGCTTAATGTCTTGAGAATATGGAGATTATGCTGAGAGTGAGTTCACAAGTTCAGCCGCGATGTTTCTGTTTGAGTTCTCATGAATTAATGATTAAAGAATCTCAATTAAAGAATCTCAATTAAAGAATCCCAGTGAATTGATACAATGGTGTGATATGACTATAGCTCACACTGTTCAATACTAACTGGGGCATTTTCATTTTTAACTGTTAAAAAAATTATAGAATTAATTTTGATTCGCATGCTGGGGCCCTTAGAAGTATTTAGAGATATGACAGGAGCATGCACGCTTGATACAGCACAAGATCAGAATTACAGGGAAGTAAAAGAAATTGCAGGAAATTAAAACAGCAAGCAGAAACCCGTCTCAGAGTGTAGACGCTCTGTGTGCTCAAAGCGCTTGACTCCTCTGTGTTTATGCAGTACTAATTCAATATTAATACAATATTTTAAAAGTTTCTCCACTTTGGTCTGCCAGTACCTTGATCTCAAAATTCACAGTAATGAGCAGTTTGCAGTGAGCCGGCGTTGTTGATGTTAGACCCAGACGGTGATGTTCTACCTGAACCCTGAAGGTGCAGGGATGATGCCACCTGCACCCGACGTAAGAAAATGAATACGATAAAATCTCATTGATCTCATTAGTAAGTACTAACAATGATTCAACTAGCCTACAATTGTTATAATTGATGGATCTAAACGAACTTTGGCTCTTCTGTTGATTCTCCACACAGAAGAGTTCCACGGCTGCCCAGACAGTTGTTGGTAAGCATATTGGTTGCTTTTGTTGTGGTAGAATTAGGTCCTGGTGAAGTGATCTCTGCTGCTGAAGAGATTGGTACAGAGATCTGACAACCTCTGAGAACTAGTTGGCAGTTGATTTACACATCATACACGCGTGAAAGCGTCCGCAGGCATTAAAGAGCCATCGCAGACTTAAACCTGCCTATGCAGCCACAGTGGTAGCGTTTGTGGTTTTGAGAAGATCAGTGAATAGAGGAAGAAGAAGGAAAAAGAGGAAACCTCGCTCAGAGTGTGACAAAAAAAATAATCCTGCAGCAAGTCCTTATCTCGCCTCTGAGAGAAACAATAATTTGAAAGTGAGATTATTAAATCCCAGTGCTGGTTGTCCATGTGCAGTGAGTGTGGCAGCACGGCTGTGTGATGGCGAGCGTGTCGTCCTGGGGCGCACGGCGAGAGAGCTTCACTCCTCACGCTCTGCTCACGCTCTGCTCACGCTCGGTGGGACGCTGCTTTCTCTTCACGACCTTTAGCTGCCGCGTTGGGGATCATCTCCTCTTCATTTTGCTCTTTTAACTCTAAACTCCCAGATACATTTACAACATCTGCAGCAATGGGTACAGAATGTGTTTGATACGTGATAATTCTCCTTCATCCACTTGGGGGGAGATTCTTTTGCCCTGGGGGACTTGCTGTGGGTACAGAATGTGTTTGATACGTGATAATTCTCCTCATCCTGGGGGACTTGCTGTAGGTGCAATGAAGTTGTCACTGATTGTTCTGTACTTGCTACCTTGGTGAGTGAGGATTAGCTAATATTACCTAAGAGGCAAGAGGAGCCTGGCAGAGTGACTGAATAATGATGAGGAGACGGTGGCCCAGGAGGTTCACACGGGACCTTAATGATGCAGTCAACACCAAGGCATTACTTAAGAGACCCACTATTAGCGTATTAGCACACTCACTGTTATACATAGAAAAAATAAAATTTATATGCAGTGTGTATATATATATATATATATATATATATATATATATATATATATATATATATATATATATATATATATATATATACACTCTTATATTTCTATATTCATTACATTATATTCTCTGGAAAATATATATATAATACAGTATATAAGAATAAAGTATATAAGAAAAAATATATAAGAGTAAATACATATATATAGCATATATATATAGATATAGATATATATGTAATTAAAGATGTTCTAAAACTAAAGTAATATATTTTTATCTTCTTTAAGTATTGAAATACATATTTGGGTATGTCTAATAGGATATACATTTATATGATTATGAGAGTAATGGTGAATCCATGATTTGGTATCACATTGACCAAAGTCTTGATGGTACATGACCAGCAAGTGTCAACTGCACCATGATGCCACTATGATGCCACGTTTAGTAAATAATCTCCAGAGAGACTGAAGTTACAACACTGGAAAAGTCTAAAGCTTCTCACGCAGTGTGTGTAATGAATTTCCAAATATAATAGGAAAATAGGAATAACAAATAATGTGAAAAACAAAATACGTTTTTGACCCCCCAAAATAACAAAATCTTTAGCAAATAAAATAATTAAGAATTTTGTGAAAAACAAAATACATTTTGACCCTCCAAAATAACAAAATTTTTACCAAATGAATTAATTAAAAATGAATGTAATATATTTTTGACAATTTTCTTTGAAGTAAATGTAACACCATGTAATAAAGCATCTGTTTACTGGGCAGCTCGCTTTTTGAAGTGCACGTTAAGATGAATGGGCTGACATGTTCATTTCATTTATTCTCCCCAGCCCTTGGTTGGTTTGCACTCAGTAAAACTTTCAGCGACGGTGATTCTGTTCTGTCACTGTCACAGATGCAACTCCCCTAAGATCCATCGTGGGTGTCCGCATCCACACCGCCACACCCATTCCTCCTCTCCTCTTCACCTCTAGCCAGGCCTTGTTGTGCGCTGAAGACTCTTGTTAGCACGGCACCAGGGGCGGGCAATCGATATGGGCAGCTTGGAGTCTCCGTACAAAAACAGGCAGGGCTTAAGCGAGGCCTTGCCTGAGGAGAGGTGCTCTCCTGGGGCTCCGAGCCAGGGCTCTCCCTGGCTGGGCCAGCTCTGATTAGCACATGGCCTGACTCCTGCTGACACTTGAACTAAGGTTGACCGTAGTTATTACAGAACCAAACCCGCTGAGCTCCCCCATGGTTACAGGAATAAAAGTCAGGAGAGAAACGGCGAGAGTGAGTTTTTCGTCTGCTGTTGGGAAAGATTTTCTGTGGATTTAGCTGAATGCTAGAAAAGTCTTTCTATTTGGCTGTCAAATCTTAGCTCTTATCTTTTCTTTAGATAAATCATGTGGGAAAGTAAAGAATCTCAAAAATGCAGAGAAAGGAAGAATGGTTGAGCAGTTTTGTTGTCTTCTCTTTCATTTTATTGACAAATTCTTAAAAACTTCATCTCTTTCATAATACTTAAGTCGCTGAGGTGTCCCGTTGTTCAGAACACGGCTGTAGACAGTTCCATTATGTCTTCACGTTCACCATTCGTGCACCGTAGCGTGCCGTGAAGAGTGTGGCTGATCACGCCGGCCGCTCGCTCTGCTCGAGCAGTGAGGCCAGGGAGAGGAGGGGAGGGAACGGAGAGAGAGAGAGAGCCTCTTCAGGGAGCGTGTGCGATTCAGAGAGAAATGAGCGGGACGGAAGAAGAGTAGAAGAGACAGAGAGCTAGAGAGAGAGAGATAGGAAAGGATGGAGGGAGGAGGGGGGATGACACTTCAGCTCGGTGTGTAATGGAGTTGCCCACAGCAGCCGTGAAAGGACGGCAGCGTTCGGCTGTGTGGTCGTGCCCGTGCTGTCAAGATCCACTGAGACAGATTCGTAGCTCCACAGATGATGGAGTGATGATGGTGGTACCCTCCATACACGCTGCCTCAACATTTGTAGGGCCCTGCAACATCGAGCTACCTTAGGCATGTTTAGGTGTGCATCTTATCTGTCAAAAATTAGACAGAATTATTTTAAGTTCTCCTTGGTCATATGTCTTCCATCCTAATGGAACCCTTGCAACTCCCTTTGCCCTTCCCCTGCCCCCTGCCCTTCCCCTGATCCCTCCCCTTGCCCCTCCCCCTTCCCCTGCCCCCTGCCCTTTCCCTGATCCCTCCCCTTGCCCCTCCCCCTTCCCCTGCCCCCTGCCCTTTCCCTGATCCCTCCCCTTGCCCCTCCCCCTTCCCCTGCCCCCTGCCCTTTCCCTGATCCCTCCCCTTGCCCCTCCCCCTTCCCCTGCCCCCTGCCCTTTCCCTGATCCCTCCCCTTGCCCCTCCCCCTTCCCCGGCCCCTGACCCCTCCCCTTGCCCCTCCCCTGGCCCCACCCCTTGCCCGAACACATTTACTGACAAGCAGAACGGCCTATTTGTCCATAAGCTTCTGGATTACAACTAGGTACTGAATTTTTGTTGCTGATTAAAGAGCTTATAAATAGATTGAGGTTTTTGTAATAATATTAACAACAACAACAACAATTATTATTATTATTATTATTATTATTATTATTATTATTATTATTATTATTATTATTATTATCTTGTGAAATATATTAAGAAATGTAATGATTTCCTAATGATTTATTGATGATGATGATAATAATAATAATAATAATAATAATAATAATAATAATAAATTGAAGGTAATAATAAAAATAAAAAGAAGAATAAGAAGAATTTGAATAGTAATCTGAAGTGTTCATAAGAAAATGTCTGCTTAAAGTTTGACTGGAATTTGGATTTGGGTTCAAACCTGATGGCATATAGCTGTAACATGATGTATCCCACATACGTCTACAAACAAGTGACACCTTAATGTACATAATGTAGCCCAGGTGAAGACTTGAGGAGTCCAGGTGATCTCCGGAGGTCACATGACTCTGCGGTTCAGGGCCTGGGGAGCTGCTTTTTCCGCATGTTCACCAAGACTTTTCTAAACTTCAGCATGGCGCTGTGTTTAGAGAATATGACACATCGCTCCGCAAACTCTTTGTGATCCAGAGTGATGGATCTGCTCTGCTCGGCACAAGGAAATAATGCATTTTAGACCTCATGATTTGCACATAAATCATGGGCTTAACATAATTAAGCGACGGTGTGAGGGTGGAAAAAAAACTCCAGCTGGATTCGTGCTTCTCACAGCACTGGCACGTTCCTCGCCATATTAATGTTTCTCCACACAAACTCATTACTTTGAAAGGTGACTAACGTATTTATCATGCCAAACCCACCGTACTGGCTTTGAGAGAGAAATTAATAATGATTAGCAGGAGGAGAAGAGAACGGAAGAAAAATAGGAATTCTTTGGGGGGAAAAGTTCATGTCTGTTTCGTACAGTTGCATCAGCGCACGCCGTTCACGTCGCGCTTTCGCCTGGCTCCCAGATCCATGCGAGAAGCTGTCTCCACACACTCTACAGGGTTATTAAGAGACAAGGAACCACAGCATGGCCTGAAATTCCCCCGCAGGAAGTACACCTAAGGCTACTCAACGTCTGCGTGATGCCTAAATGGCAAAGGCTTGCATTAATGACAGGATCCGTGAAAGGGGCTTGCGTTTAAACCGTGGAGAGAGCGCTCATCGGCACGTCTGGATCTAAGCTCTTCGTCCCAATCTGTAATGCGTGACTTCAGCGGGGTTTTCTTCCCGTCGAGGTTGTCCCCGGACTTCTGTTCTTCTTTATTACCATATAGCGAGTCGTATTGTCAAAGCACAGACAGCGTGTAGTTTTAAGGTGCACACGCATGTGCGTTTAAGCATGGTTGATCGGAACATAAATAGCGACACACACACACGTACACACGTACACACACACACACACACACACACACTCACACACACACACACACACTCACACGCGTGATAATTTATTCTTTGTTCACTTTATTGTCACATATGTTACGTATCATCATAAACTAAAAGCAAAGCCTGTCGATACAGTTCAGTGGCTGCTGTAAATGCCATCTGAACACTAACGCTGTTTATATAGATTATAAAATGTATCTTCTTGAAATTGGTTGTCAAGGAGACTCATCTTCATTCCTCCAAGAGTCCTGCTTTAGTTCTGGAGAACTGGCTTGAGATTTATTCTGACATAAAACCATATTACAGTTCATACTTGTGATACATCACTCTGAACACATCACTGGTGCTACAGGTGACAGTAAAATGATCTGGATCCAACATTGGGAGAGTTTAAACACAACAAACCTGTTTTTCTCAGATTAAAGAGATTGCGGCATATCGGGGGACCCTGGCACGGCAGATGCAGAAGGATAATGTTCTGAATGATGATAAATAAAAGATGCTTTTATTTAACTGATGAGTTACACAGAATCTGGATACCCAAGAGAAACAAAGACTTTCTACTGTTTTATTTATTGAGGAAGTGTTTGACTTGTGCTTGTCTGACAAGCAAACCTTTCAGAAATAAAGTCATACATCAAGTAAGAGGTGGTAGAATTCACAGTATAAAAATCTGTTTTGATCAAGGCCAGGAATTTAGTAGCAAATCTATGATCACTTTAATAAGACCATGTCTCTTTCAGAGCGCACTACCTCCACATCATAGATATATTGTATACATAGATAAAGATAAAAATACAGAAACAAATTGTGTAACTAATTAACTTTAAAATAATTTGTTTTCATTGACTTTAAGCTGTCTCTGTGTGAATGTATGTGTGTGTGTGTGTGTGTGTGTGTGTGTGTGTGTGTGTGTGTGTGTGTGTGTGTGTGTGCGTGCGTGTGTGTGCGCGCGCGCGCGTGTGTGTGTGTGTGTGTGTGTGTGTGTGTGTGTATGAAGTTTCTGGCTCCGTGAGTGCATTTTCTTTGCGTTCGAGGGCAAAAAGACACAAGCCCGGGGTGAGCAGACATCTAAAAGCAGGTGTGCTAATACGCCTGTCAGCCCAGCCGAGCATGGATCTCTCCTTCAATTATCATGCAGCGCTGGAGCAGGTGATGTGTGTCTTACACGTGTCAGCAGTGGCTCGCTACAAAACGCTTGTGGGGAAGTACAGGCGGTGTGGTGGAGGACACCCTGGACATTCGTCTCACGGCTTCATGCACACCCTCTTTGTCTTAAAGGATTATTCTTCATTGCAGACTGCACACCCAGCAGAGCAAGAGCTCTCGCCATTTTCAGGTGGTTCTGCAAAAGGTTTTATATTACTGTCCCTCTCTTGTTGTCAAGGGTCCTTAACTAGGTTGCATGTTATACAGGCTATAACAATTAGGTCATAAAAAACAATTAGGTAAAAAAAAAATTGTATTTCTGTGCTATAAGATTATATATTTTCCCAGGATAAGTGCATTTATGCAAAGAAAACATTGTAGTTGTAGGTAAATGAATTTATTATCTCATATTCAGTTTTGTCTAGACTGAATGTGTGAAAGAAAACAGCCTTGACCTTCAGAGTCGTCTCCACTGGAAGAGCTGATGGTTCCTGCTGCTACAGGTCCGAGAAGTGTGAGGAGCTTCAGACCTCCAGCCTTAGCGCATCCTGCTGGTGGATTCTGGTGGATCACAGATCTGCTGGATCCCAGTTATGGTGGTTCTGATGGATCATGGTTGTGGCGAATCTAATTGTAATCCTTATTTCACCTGTTCGTAACCTCAAACCTGCTGGGTCATGAGGTGGTCCTGAGTTCTGAATGCTACAGAGCGCATGTGGTTTCTGGAACTGATCCGTCACACAGAGCCATGAGTTTTGTGGTAGTACTCTTTGGAGAATATTGGTTACCTTTAAAAAGGATGTAAGCATGAAAACTGAAATGAATTCTGAAAATGAATTCTGTCTGTGAACATTTGTTTAGCACAATCTATCATTTTACTCACGCAGAGGAACACATTGAAAGGTAGTTTAGGGGCGGGGCCTTAGAGGGATGTTTGGATAGAGGGGGTGGGGCTGAAGAGAAAGGGTGGAGTCCTTGTTGGCTATGTTTGTTACCTCAAACATTAGCAGGTGTTATTCAAAAGATTCTAATATAAACCTATTTCAAATCAGGCATTTTGTTACAGCTCAACTCAAACATACCTGTTGGTAGGTTACAGTCATTTAAAACAAAGGAACAACAGGCTCCATTACTGTACACAAATCACATTAAGACGTATTTGGTACATCTTATAAAATGTTCATAAATGGTTCAACATCTCCGATGTGGTGCTCGTCCTGCCTTTAGAGGAGAAAATATCAGACAGCCAGAAGTTCAAAGAAGGTAAATAGCAATTACAATGTTAATTAGTCTAATGACCATCTATGTAACGGAAAGAAAACGAGTTTGTGATCTCAGCGAAAAAACTCCCATCTTCAAGGCTGTTATCCGTTTCATTCCTGAAACAGGCCCTTAAAAACCTGTTTGGCTGATGATAAAACACATTAGTGTAGCAGAGCAGAATTTCCATGATGTTCCTCAGGGACGAGACTTATGGTGTTGTTCTTTGCATTTTGTCAAGTGCAGTAGTCACAGCACTGACCATAAAGAACAGAGAGGAGCAGACTTATACAATTCTCATATCTATCAGTGATGATTCTGACAATGTGAATTTTAATGAATATAATGGATTTCTTGAGTTCACCTGTTATTATGTGATTATCTTGTCCATTATAAATAACATGCAAATATTGTAAAAGTAAATCTTTAAAATAAATTAACATTTTTAAAGGTAATACAGTATTTTAATTATAAAAACAGCCTTATTTATGAATGTGTAATATGTACACATTGTACAATTAAATTGCTGTGTCTCTTAAAAACAATGTCTGATACAAAAGCTCTAAAATCAAACATCATTTTAGTGTTAAAAGCAGTAGAAAGTCTGCTGCTTTTATTTTGTAAGTAAACATCTTGGTGCCCAGTGTAATATATGCACGTCTGTAGTCCTGTGTGTGCAGACGTGTGTGTAGACGTGTGTGTAGACGTGTGTGCAGACGTGTGTGTAGACGTGTGTGTAGACGTGTGTGCAGACGTGTGTGCAGACGTGTGCATGGCTGTAATCTTCTTAAGCTTCTTGGAGCTAAAGATCTAAGTGATGTAGATCCTTTAGGATTGAAAATAAAATAGGATGGAACAGGAAAAGAGAAGAGAGAGAGAAAGAGGAGAGAGAAAGAGAGAGATGGTTTACTCATCAACGATCCTTTAAAGAATCCCATCGATACTTTGCACAATTGAATCTGTTAGAATGCCATTACTTTACCTTAAATTGGGTGAGAAGATACAGACGCCTGAAGTGATTTGAAAGTCAACGGGGGGCTGGGGGGGTTCAATCAGTTTGAGGATAAAGGATTAAGTTTAATAGCTTTTTGAGTGTGGATGTTTTGAACCCTTGTGGTTCTTATCTACATCATAGCAAAAAAATGCAGTTGACATTTTACACTGTATCAAAATTCACTTTAACCCTCTAGTGTAAGGGCATGCAGTGTGAATGGGATTCTATGGTATATCCGGGCAGTGCGAAACAATCACCATATGATGCTGGTACAGACCTCTCACTAATACAGACCTCTCACTGGTACAGACCTCTCACTGGTACAGTGGTGCATTGAGTTGCTGCCATGTGATTGGCTGATTTGACATTTGCGTTAATGAGCAGTTGGGCAGGTGTACCTAATAAAGTGGCCGGTGAGTTTATAATAATAAGTCATCTGATTGACCCATAACTTTAGACTGATAAAGTTAGCTATGTAGTCAACGTGATGGCAATGACTTTTAAACACTGTAGTTTATATGCGGAAGCAAAACAATGTGCAATTAAAAACATAAAAAAGACTTTGTGGAAAGTTGTGAAAGGAGATTTTAATGAGAATATGATCTTCTTGACTGAACGTAGCTGTGTAAACACAGTGCCAAAACTCCGCAGTGGCCGTGCTTCTGTATCGCTTCTGTGGCACCAGAGGGAAGTGTGAACAGCTTCGGGATAGTGAGAAACAGCCAAAGACGGGAATCACCATCTCTGGATGAGTTTGGTAGCTTCCAGTGGAAGGAACCTATAATGGTCTCATCCACCGGGTAGCTATACGAGAAGGTTCTGCAGGTTTTAGTTTTGAGATTGATGGATTGCTTTAAAGAAAAAAAATAAATCCTGTCTTTAAAGAAATGTTAAACGATGGGACTATAAAAACAGAAGGACAAAACCCATGGAGATGTTTCGCGGAGAAGCCTCACCGTTCCAGACATCATTTAAGCATTGGTGGTGTGGTCTTCAAGCAGCAGGCATTTCTGAGACACATAATTGTGACACGTGTGTCTGACCTTGAAGCAACTGAAAGGCCACGGCCTAATCAGTCCACGACGGCAGGGAACGGCGGCTAGGGAGCGATCGTGGCGGGAGGGGAGAGAGAGGACGAGATGGAGGAAGAGAGAGGGAGATAGAGAGACATCCAGAGACACGGAGAGACTGAGCGAGGCCATCTGTTCCTGCTTTCTGAACCAGTGCCCTCATCAGCAACAGCTTTCCTAGATTAGGAGTTTGGTCAGCGTGCCCACTAATACCCGTGATCACGCCACGTGTGCTCTGGGAGAGCGAGGGCTTGAGGCAGGATCTGAAGGCCCTCCATTAGTTTGCTTCTGAGAAGCAAGCACAAGTGCTGACAGTTTTAAACCTATAACCACCTGTTAGCCAGGATGTCAGCGCGGCAAGCAGCTCCACGCAGTGCAGGAGATCTTTATGAGAGCATCTGCTCCGTGATCCCCTGCTGCTCATTAAGCAGCAGTAAAGGGCCCACACCTACTGCCTTCATCGCCACCGACACTGACGCCTCAGCTACAGTGCGATGGCCCCTCGGTCTGAAGATCCGGGGAACACGTATGCCCCCCCCCCCCCCCCCACCCACCATTCCAACTTCATGCAGCAACACATGATGAATCTGAAGTGGAATTGTGGGTCTGGGGGGCTCAGGAGGGGGAGAGAAAGTGGGTCAGGTTAATGTCTCTCGCCACCTCCCCTCCACCCCCGGATGGGCTCATCCGTCACAGGACCCTACCGGCCTAGCTGCACACCCCCACCACATCCACCCTCTTCCTCCTCCTCCTCCTCCTCCTCCAGGTGTCAGTGAGTTGTAGGAGGACCAGACAGTCCCCTCCTCCCCACGTTTCGGTTCGGGTGGCGTTGTTCTTCTACTGAAGGCATCTGACATGACGCAGTCCTCAGGGGTGAGGGGAAAAAAGCAGAAAAATAAATGCTGGGAGTAAACGCTGGAAGCCCGACAGCCTTGGCTTGCACCAAGGTGACCTCGTATCGTGACTCCAGCAGATGCGTGCTCTGGCCATCAATAAATGAGAGAGGGAAGAGATGCAGGAGATGTTGATTTGGCAGAACCCTGAGGACCAGAGCCATCTGAGTCATGCATGACCACGACCCCCTGCACCATCTCACAGCTTGGCTTTAGCTTCAGCTGACATAGTGGTTCCTCCACAAAGCAGATCAGATGCATCGACTGGCAATTAATCAATAATTAGTCGTTTAGTACTGCACTGGCATCTACCACCAGAGGGTGAATTCCGAGTGCTGAATTCTGAATGCTGAATTCTGAATGCTGAATTGCGAATGTTGAACTCTGAATGCTGACACTTATTTGAGCAAGCTGAACCAGGACTGCACCCAGTTGATTAACTTGTTAATATGGCAAAAACAATATGATGGATTTACTGCTGCAAACATTTCTCACAGACGTCGTAAAGTGAGTTAACTCACTGGGAGGGATTTTGAGTCTGTGCACTGGTTTAAATGGAAGTAAAGAGGCCTTTAGTACAACTTTACTTTGGGGAATGTGACATCTGTAAGTTTAAAAGTCTTCTGTCTGTTGCAGTGAATCTTCTGGACACATCCTCGATCTCTGGAGACTGGGGATGGGCGACGTATCCCTCACACGGGGTAAGATGTTCGCTTCTGTCTGAGCCACTCTGCTCTTCCTCTGGTAGGGTTAACGATGTTGGATGTTTAACATCAGTATTATTAGCAGCTCCAGAGCACCGTGCTCTCGTTTTCAGGATGTGCTAATTACACCCAGACAAATTTGTCCCCTAAAATAACCGCTGACTGTATTCTGCTTGCTAGCATTGTTTACCTCACTTTGTATAGAACCTAATTTTAAACCAGTATGTCTCCATCAGTGAACATGTTTGAGAAACTGAGATATGTCATGAGTGGTGGCATAGCTACTTTCTTCTCTCCTTCTTTCTCTTTCTCTTTCCCCCTCTCTCTCTCCCTCCCTCTCTCTCATGCACTTCTATCCTTATCTTCTCAGTTTTTCTTGTCAGTTTAACACTATTCAGCCTCAGATGACTTAGGGGGAACAAGAGATTGAAAGACGGAGGAGAGAGAGAAGATTGAGAGAGAGGAGTTAAAGAAGATTGAGAGAGAGGAGTGAGAGAAGATTGAGAGAGAGGAGTGAGAGAAGATGGAGAGAGAGGAGAGAGAGAAGATGGAGAGAGGAGTGAGTGAGAGAGGAGTGAGAAGATGGAGAGAGAGGAGTGAGAGAGGAGTGAGAAGATGGAGAGAGAGGAGTGAGAGAGGAGTGAGAAGATGGAGAGAGACGAGTGAGAGAGGAGTGAGAGAAGATGGAGAGGGATGGAGAGAGAGAAGATGGAGAGAGAGGAGTAAGAGAGGAGTGAGAGAAGATGGAGAGAGAGGAGAGAGAAGATGGAGAGAGAGGTGTGAGAGAGGAGTAAGAAGATGGAGAGAGAGGAGTGAGAGATGAGTAAGAAGATGGAGAGAGGAGTGAGGGAGGAGTGAGAGAAGATGAAGAGAGAGGAGTGAGGGTAGATGGAGAGAGAGAAGTGAGAGAAGATGGAGAGAGAGGAGTGAGGGAAGATGGAGAGAGAGGAGTGAGGGAGGAGTGAGAGAAGATGAAGAGAGAGGAGTGAGGGTAGATGGAGAGAGAGGAGTGAGGGAAGATGGAGAGAGAGGAGTGAGGGTAGATGGAGAGAGAGGAGTGAGGGAAGATGGAGAGAGAGGAGTGAGAGAAGATGGAGAGAGAGGAGTGAGGGAAGATGGAGAGAGAGGAGTGAGGGAAGATGGAGAGAGAGGAGTGAGGGAAGATGGAGAGAGAGGAGTGAGGGAAGATGGAGAGAGAGGCAGAATGAACACAAGGCGTGAGGAGCTGTTGTCTGTTTTCAAGTCGTGAAGCATTTGCATATTCTAATGGAGAAAATGATGCATGGGGTATTGAATTAGCAGCGCACGAAGTGATCTAAGCATTGAACTGTCACAATTAGCGAGGCGCGGCTGTCGGGGGCTGACGGTGATGTGATGTCCCTCAGAGTGAGACACTCCCTGCCGGGCGACAATTAGCCATCCTCAGTGCATCCCAAGCAGCCTTGAAACAAGCCCCTTATTGTCTGTTTGCATGTTTAACAGCAGTGGGTTGGAAGTAAATAGACTCTTCACACTAAGCAGAAAGAGAGAGGAGCAGCAGTCCAACTAGACCAGACCAGAGAGAGTCTAAGGTTTATTAAAGGGGGGGGGGGGGGGCTGTCTCCTTCTAGGTTGTAGTGACTTGTGTGTGATTGCATGGGTGTATATTTGTATGTGTATATACACGAGCATGTACTTGCCAGAATATTTGTGTGTGTATGTGTGTGTGTTTGTGTTTCTCTACCTATTTGTGTGTGTGTGTAAGTGTATGTGTTTGTCTGCCTATGTATTTGTGTGCCAATATATTTGTGTGTTTGTGTGCCTATATATTTGTGTGTGTGTGTGTGCGTGCCTATATATATTTGTGTGTGTGTGAGTGTATTTGTTTGTCTGCCTATATATTTATGTCTGTGAGTGTATGTGTTTGTCTGCCTATATATTTGTGTGTGAGTGTATTTGTTTGTCTGCCTATATATTTGTTTGTCTGCCTATATATTTGTGTGTGTGTATGTGTGTGTGTGTGTGTGTGTGTGTGTGTGTGTGTGTGTGTGTGTGTGAGTGTGTGTGTGAGTGTATGTGTTTGTCTGCCTATATATTTGTGTGTGTGTGTGTGTGTGTGTGAGTGTATGTGAATGTACGTGTTTGTCTGCCTATATATTTGTGTGTGTGTGTGTGTGTGTGTGTGTGTGTGAGTGTATGTGGGTGTATGTTTTTGTCTACCTATATATTTGTGTGTGTGTGTGTGTGTGTGTGTGTGTGTGTGTGTGTGTGTGTGTGTGTGTGCGTGTGTGCGCCCCTTTGCTGGTCCACTGTGGATTCTGAATTTCTCATGTTTCCTGTATTCCTCTTACCTGAGGAAGTCACTTTTAGAACTGAGGCCCTGTTGAATGGTAGAGGAACAGACGTATTAAGCATTCATGTTGCCTTGAGATTGTACCACAGTAGATGTGAAACTGGGAAGTGCACAAAATGATGGACTAAAGTGGAGAAATGGGCTGATAATGAGCTTCTGATCGCCTTGTAATAAGTAATTAGGTGAATTTCTGATTAATGATTGTCATTTATATCATCTCCTTTCAATCTCATGCAAATCCATTTGCATATGCTCAATACTGCTGCAAAAATCCTCTGTGGAAAATTGTTGGCTTGGTCGTTATTACTAAAATATGGCAATTTTCTTATTTTCAGCATGAGATTACAATATTCATATGAGAATATTCAAATGAGAATATTCATGATAATTAGCCAGACTAAGTACTTGATATTGGCCAGATTTACCTCTCTTTGAATATGTATTCATTACTAATAGAAATGTGCAATAGCGTACCTGAGAATTTTGGTCATCACAATACATTAAGTCCCCAGAATAATTATTTTGTAGTCTTTGGTTGATCTACTTAACCAGAAATTTGAAGAAAAAAATATTATATATATGGGAACAAATTTGACAAACCATTTCTGCCACCTTTGCTCAATGCTGTTGTTCTACACACCTCTCTCGACCTCGACCCAGGCACCGGGGAGCCCGGCAGAACCTGCCGGAACACCAGCCTTCTGCCTGGGAATCTACTGGCACTGGCGGTAATGGATTAAAAAGTCCTTCAGGCCTGTTTCTGGTCCCCATGGCCAGATGCTCCCGTATCAAAAGGATTTGCTGCATAGACACTTTCTCCCACACCCATCTGTCTCTTTCATGGAAGTGTTCGGCATTTCCATTACCTTAAGACTCTCTTTCTGAAAGCCATGAGATTTTAGGAGTGGGCACCCTCGCGATTGTCCTGATGGTGGTGAGAGAGGCAGGGAGGCAGTAAAAGATTACTTGGCAGAAACATTTGCAGCAGCACTAACATACTAACATGGTTTTTTTTTTGGGGGGGGGGGGTTATGTTTTTGGCCATAAATGATGTAGGCAGGAAAGGTGCTGTTTCCTGTCCCAAGGCCATCGTGATAAATCAGTGCCACGATGGTGCATGTCACCAGGGCCCGACCACGTGGACTCAGGGCCACCTGAGATGCACAGCTGCTGAAAAGCGACAGTCACCCGAGGCCGAGCTGTATCAGCGCGTGCAGGCTGCAGACATCTGGAGAGGGTTTACTCACCTGACATGACCAAACCGTTGCGCAGAGGAGGTAGGGGCAGATAAGAGGAATGGAAATTAAAGCATAAAAAAATAAACCCTTCGAAATACAAAAAAGTGTAAATCCTAAAGAAAAACAGGAATCCCTTTCTTAAAGAATAACACACGTCAGAACGCCACCTTATGGAGGTCACGTCTCATCCACACACCGTCTGATACTCCGCCTGCTCCTGAGAGGGACAAAGGGAGGAGATTATCGTTGCTTCTTTCACGGACATGCGAGCGCCGCTGACCTGCGAGACCCCACAGGAGGGAGCGGCATCGGCTCCTCCGATCTGGCCGGGCTGCGGCTCACGTTTAGGGCCTTGTGATGCAAAACAGTTTGGGCCCAAGGAGTGAGGTTTTAGTAGCATGGGGAAGGAATGAATGGAATCTGTCAGAGGGTAAATTCATGCCTGCACAGCAGGCTCTGATAAGGGACCTCTAAAGAGATTAGTGTCAAAGTGTCTGGACCCCCTACTTATTGGGCCGTGCCATTGATCTGATTTCATTATATATAAGGCAAAAACACATAAACAACCCTGCCTGGTACTGCCACCTCCAGCCACACAACCAGCAGGGACCTGACAAGAGAGCAATGAGAAAAAAATGTTATACATATATATATATATATATATATATATATATATATATATATATATATATATATATATATATATATATATATATATATATATAGGTTATAGCTCTGGAAGATGGATTTAAATAGCACCTTGACTGTGAAATCCAGGACACCCCTCACCCCAGCCATGTAAGTGTAAGCTTATCGACGTGGGCTTGAGAGTGTGTGTGAGGTAGAGGATGCTTGAGTGTGCGTGTGTGTGTGTGTGTGTGTGTGTGTGTGTGTGAGTGAGGGACAGGAGGTTTTAGAGTGTGTATGTCAGGTAAGAGGGGGAATGAAGTGACAGAATGTGTGAGGGGAAGACGACAGGCGACTGTTGTTTTTTGTTTGTTTTTTTTTAAGCTGCAAAATTGCAGTTTGTGTCTGGCGTCCATCGGGGACTTGGAAATAGTGCGGCTGCCCCTTCAGAACTCGTTCTTCTGTCAGACAGGGCAATTAAAGAGCATTTACTCTTTTTCAATGGTTTCCTGCACACAAGGTATTGACCAGTAACTTAGGCAAGCAATCACCTGCCCTGCTAAATATTTAATGCTCTTAAAATAAATCTCTCAGCGTTAAGAGATTGCACCGCCCGATCTAAACCCTGAGTCCATTGTTACCGATTGTCCCAGCCATTCTAAATCATTCCTGCCCCGTCATGACCTCGCAGCAAGCTAGCGTGTTTCTGTCCAGTGTGGGCTGTCAAAGAGAGAGAGAGAGAGAGAGAGAGAGAGCTGCCCCATTGCCACCCCACCTCCCCAGGCACCAGCAGGGCCGCGCCAGACGCCACTGCTCAGCCAGGCCCCTGTCAGCCACATCGGACGACTTCATTATTTTCCCATCTGCCTCCTGTTTGCCATGACAAGTTCATTCGTATCGCACCTCCGTTCCTCCTTCCTCCACAAACACACACACACACACACACACACACACACACACACACACACACACACACACACACACACACACACACACTGCCTCTGATCGATAGAACTGATAATAAAGCCGAGGGCCAGTGACAAATAGGCTTTGAGAGTGAGATGATATGGATGTCATAGTCGCTTGTTCACAGCGTTTTGTCCTGCTGTCACCCCCCCCCCCCCTGTGTAGGTTCTCTCATATCTAGTGTAAAACTCCTGCATGACTTGCTTGTCCTGCCTGCATAATTCCTGGCCAGATTGCAGAGGGACACCAGACCAAAGCAAACGAGAGAAATCTAGTTAACTCGTTTTGATGATGGAAGGCTGTGGCACCTACTCAGTGGCTGGACGGAGCCCCTGTCTGCAGGTCGTCTGGATCAGGCTGGCGGTGCTGCTGGACACCTCTGTCCCTGACCGCAACCTCAATGTGAACCTACAGAAATGCAGCACAAAAGCAAGAGGGGATCCAGAAAATAGGAGAAAATTACACAGCAATTCTAAACCTCAAATATGACCTGTTTCATGACGAGATGATGCTGTGATGCTCTGATTGCTCACTGTCCACACTTCAGACTTAGAGGAACACTCGGTGCACCTGAGTGTACGAGACCCATTACATCAGCGGTCTCGTCTGGATGACCTGCTCCCCAGAAAATCCGTTCTGCTCTTCCTGAGTGATTACTAATCCCACAGCCGGGATGTCTGACGAAGCCGTTAAAAGCAGTGACTCCCGATGCTGCGGGAAATGTTTGTCATTCGTGACCTCGGAGGAGGAAGAGAGACATGAGTCACGTGAGGTCCACCAGGGTTGGGAGGAGGAAGAGAGACATGAGTCACGTGAGGTCCACCAGGGTTGGGAGGAGGAAGAGAGACATGAGTCACGTGAGGTCCACCAGGGTTGGGAGGAGGAAGAGAGACATGAGTCACGTGAGGTCCACCAGGGTTGGGAGGAGGAAGAGAGACATGAGTCACGTGAGGTCCACCAGGGTTGGGAGGCCTTCAGTATCATGGTGTATTCTGTTTGAGTTCTTTGTCCATATGGCTTCTGGGATTCTTGCGGGGAGTTTTTAAGTGGCTAACTCTTGTGAACAAACTGATGAAGAAATGTGAGCTGTTGTCTAGACTGAATTATATTTCTAATTGTTTTATTTTATTACTACACACATACAAAGTGTATTCCCTTAAATGAATATAGAATATACACTATTTTTACAAAATGTGGATTCAGTACTGTTTGGTTTTTTTTTTGTTTGTTTCTCTGTTTTGCTTTTTGTTTCTGTTTAATATTTTGCATTAATGATAATATCAAAATTTCCTGGGAGAGAAAAGACATTTCTCTGTGGCACATGGCTCTTCCAGGACAGGCCTTCAGGACGTATGCCAACATGTCGCGCAATTAACAGTCATATTCTAGAAAGGTTATCAGTGTCAACGTGCCTGTATTCAGATCAGTGTGCTCGAGAATTCCGTTCAAATCAGAATCTTTCACGGTTCAGGCGACAGAGTGGAGGGTGATATTTCACAGGACGGGGCTAACTGCCCTCGTGAATGCTGTCCGAAATACGGGCAGCCGTTACGCACTGCCACTCTGCCTCTGTTTAAACACATTCAAAGGATTTCTTCTGCCGGGGCCTTAATCTGAAATTGGATCTCTTGCAGCTGGCGCTGGGCCTTCCGCCGTCGTTTAGACGTGTTTTATGGCTGTGTTCTGTCAGCCGAGACACCTCGTGCATGTTGATGAACGTGTGCCAATAACTGTTTTTTGTACTTCTAAATAATTATTTTTCGCTCCTACTTCCTAAATGATCTGGAGCTATGGTGTGTCCAACCTTAAGTCAGGACCCTCTATCAGTTCGACACAGCTAGTCAATAGGAAATAGGCCTGTTATTAAATATTTAAACAGCTGGCGTTTCTCACAGGAATGGTTAATACATTTATATGGATCCATGGAACTTAAGGTTTTGATGCTGTTTTTTATACGGTTTGCAGAGCTGTTGTCGAGGCAATAAAACCAGGAAAGAAAATGAGGGCGTCATAAGCTTAGAAATAGTGAAGACATCAAAATATCCGTGGACATCGATAACGCCTCTCATCAGTATCTCACGGTGGACATGGCACGTTTAAAATATCTTATCAAATGCTTTTTGCAGCACATTAAATCCATTCAGAGATAATATAAAGTTGCTGAATCCTGACAGGTGTCGGGAAGTAAAAAAAAAAGTAAAAGAACAAAAAAGCAAACTCGTGAAAATGTGGACACGCCGAAACGCGCGATTACGTGCTATTATCACTAAGCATATTTTTCACCTCAAGATGTGGAAAGGCTTCATCTGACAAAAAAGGTATTCATTTCATTAAACTCTCTTTATCTCCTTTTCTCTTAGTTCATGTTTAGACTCTGGGAATATAAGGTCACGAGCTACAGCACCAATTACCCAGTCGGAATGACAATCTTTGGGAATCTTTTGTTGAACTGCTACACGTGTTCTGTGTGCTCGGATAAACGAGCGAACGAAGCGAGCACGACCCACAAAAGCAGAAGAATTATGGGCCTGCGCGGGATATGGAAATTATGGAGATTAGCCGCATTTACATACAAAGGTGTTCAAAGCGCTGAAAAATATCAGGCCGCAATGTTCTAAAATTACGAGGCTCCTGGTCTCGCCGCAGCTTTAATATTCAGCATTTTGTAAAGGACAACATTGATGAAGCAAAAAAAAAAAAAAAAAAAAACAAACCTGCAGAAGTTCAGTAATCTGTGTCGAGGCAAAACAAACTTTAAACATCTCACATGAGTGTGAAAACTTTGCCAAAGACTCACTAATGGCATTCATTTGATTGGGACTTTTGCTTACTGGTCACCTTTAAATAGCGTAAAGGTTTTCGGAAGCAGCAGTGACGTGTGTGTTTGGGAGCCCGTTTGTGTTTTTGTCAGCAGTACGGGGTGTGCTGGAAGTCTTAATTATGGCTTTTCGTGTTTCTCCCTAGGGTGGGGGAGGGAAGGCACGCCAGGCGATCCTCTGCTGTGTGAGCAGAGGCCAGACACTCCATGGCCGGACCCGCCGTGGGCGGATCCGCCCTGTGCCCTGTGCTCGTCCCATTTCAATTATGCTGGGACGAGCTGTACTGCATGCAGAGGGCAGCCTGGTGGGAATCTCCCCCAATAACACTTAGGCTGTTTTAATCTGTATGTTTCAAGAGCAGGTCTTGAAAAAGATGACTAGTAACCATATCCTCAACCCCCCAAACACAACATTTTCAAACAGGAACAAAAAATTATTCAGTGCCTGAAATTAGTATAAATGTTCACTGATTTCATTTACTGAGCCACTGAGTACAACGAAACGAGGCCCCAAGCCCGTGGCCCCTGCTCTGTGATGTGGCCCCAAGCCCGTGGCCCCTGCTCTGTGATGTGGCCCCAAGCCCGTTGCCCCTGCTCTGTGATGTGGCCCCAAGCCCGTGGCCCCTGCTCTGTGATGTGGCCCCAAGCCCGTGGCCCCTGCTCTGTGATGTGGCCCCAAGCCCGTGGCCCCTGCTCTGTGATGTGCTGAGCCCCAGTGTCGTGCTGTAAGAGCTGGCTCTCATGGTCTGGAGTGCCCAAGCGCGCTATGCTGTCTCGTTTCGCCCTTCCTTATCAGAGCTGCGGGGGATGCCGTCGCTGAGAGGTGTAGACAGGTGTGCAATTAGCCCAGAGGAGCCATGCTGTGCCAGAGGGCCCCTGAGATTCTCCACGCTGGAGCACGAAGCCCTCCACCACTCTCTCCGACACACACACCTCACACATGAGGGAAAGCAGCTTCAGGGTGCAGTTAGCGCTGGGTGGGGTTGGGGAGTGGGGGGCAAACAGAGTTCTTTCCCCTCCACCTCTCCTGGCTGGCACCATCGTGTCTCCATCACCCTCTGACTGACACACACTCATCCGGTACAGGTCACTCCAGAGCGGCATTCCTCGTTCAGAGTTCGCCCGCTTACGCCGGCCGGGGCGAGCTGGGCTGAATCCCCCTGAAGGCAGCTGTCCCGTCTGTCCCGCCTGTCTGTGAGCACTCTAATTACCCTGGAAACCACGACTCCCGTTGCTGGCCTGCAAACGGAGCACCGGCCGCTCTGGGGCCGTCAAGCTCCCGAGGATGAAAAGCGGTTTGTGAGGCAGCTCAGACGGGTGACGCCACCTTTCGTTCACCTCTCTGCCCACCACCAGGGGGCTCTCCCTAACACTTACGCTCCAGGTCTTTCAGAGTGCATCCAAGCCCCGCGTTGCCGGCGTTATTATTTCATGAGCTGACCGGGAGAGCTAGGCTAATAGGCAGCGCACCACCTGGACTGGATGTCATCACTACCAGGCCCCCATTCTTTACTTGACGCTGCGCCACTTTAACACGTTACCTCTGGAGAAGAGTTTTAATGCGCCCATCTATAAAATTGAGTGCAGCAGCTCTGGGGACCTGCCTGAACGGAGCTGAGGTTTGTGCCGGTGAAACGTCTGCAGCTTATTAGGGTTCACTGGTGTGCCATTAGGAATCTTCTCATGTTTAAGTTACACCCCCCCCCCCCCCCCCCTCCACACACACACACACAAGCGCCTGCTGTGCTATGATGAGTTGACTAAACCAGTGGCCCTGCTGTGCTATAGAAGGATGAGTCTGTGAATCTTAATTTTTTATTTATTTATATTTTTGCTTCAGCTTAGACTGAAATGAATTCAAATCAGGTTGCAATGTTTACATTATACATCACAATGATTTGTTCCAACTTCATTCATGACTAATAGATGTGGCATTGCAGTAAGACGCAAAATGCTCAATATATGTTCTAAACTAATACACAATTAATTGACTGAGGCCCGTGAATTCATGCTAAAATGTGAACACCATGTGCGATGTTGATAACTCCTGCTCTCTTCCTCCTCCTTCGGCAGTGGGACGCCATTAATGAGATGGACGAGTATTTCAGCCCCATCCACACGTATCAGGTGTGCAACGTCATGAGCCCCAACCAGAACAACTGGCTGCGGACCACCTGGATCCAGCGTGGTGGTGCCCACCGCGTCTACGTGGAGATCAAGTTCACGCTGCGTGACTGCAACAGCATGCCAGGTGTGCTGGGCACCTGCAAGGAGACCTTCAACCTCTACTACTGCGAGGCGGACCGGGACGTGGGTGCGGGCGGCTTGCGCGAGAGCCAGTTCTCCAAGATCGACACGATCGCGGCGGACGAGAGCTTCACCAACGTGGACCTGGGCGTGCGAAGGCTCAAGCTCAACACGGAGGTGCGGGGCTTGGGTCCTCTGAGCAGGAGGGGCTTCTACCTGGCCTTCCAGGACATCGGTGCCTGCATCGCCGTCGTCTCTGTGCGCGTCTACTACAAGAAGTGCACGGGCATGGCGCGGAACCTGGCCGTGTTCACGGACGTGGTCACTGGCGCGGACTCCTCGTCGCTGGTGGAGGTCAGAGGGCAGTGCGTGGATCACGCCGAGGAGAGAGACACGCCCAAGATGTACTGCAGCGCCGAGGGGGAGTGGCTCGTTCCTATTGGACGGTGTGTGTGTAGCGCCGGCTTCGAGGAGCACAGGGAGTCTTGCATTGGTAAGCAGCGAGACTTCTGCATTCATAGCTCTCATTTATGCATATATTTGTATGTATTTATTTATGCATATATTTGTATGTATTTATTTATGCATATATTTCTGACTCGTTGCTGATAGACTGACCCCATTCAGGCACCTTTACATGTCTGCGGTTTTCTGGCATTATGGTAATAAGAAATAATTATTCAAAGCCAACGGGTAATTAAACATTAAAAATTAAGTAGCTAAAAGCAGTCATCTGCAAATGAATTATGGAACAGTACGTCTAACAAAGCTTCCCTCTTACCTGTTTTCCTTCGGAGTAACCCAGGGTCTTTCAGGTCTGGCGTGTTTTGACAGGTCATTGGAAAGGCACTTCTTCAACGCCGAATCACGCAGTTGTTGAATATGGCTTGGAGCCGATACATTTAATCTCTATATAGCATTTAGTGTAAAGGAATGTGTCATGTGTTGATTGCTGCTCTCAACTCTAGGTAACATGTTACTGAAAGGCACATTTTAGAGAGCTACATGACACATACATAAACCCTTCATGACACCCAACATAAACAAACATACATGTTTATTCCAACAAGCTTCGGCTGTGGTAAAAGCTACTTTTGAAGAACTATGTGGAGGGGCACAAATTTGAGACTTTAGAAGGTGACTTAACACGGGGTGTGGGGTGACTTAACACGGGGTGTGGAGTGACACCACAGGGTGTGGGGTGACAGCATGGGGTGTGGGGTGACAACACGGGGTGTGGGGTGACAAAACAGGGTGTGGAGTGATATAACATGGGGTGTGGGGTGATATAACATGGGGTGTGGGGTGACAACATGGGGTGTGGGGTGACATAACACGGGGTGTGGGGTGACATAACAGATTATGACAACGGACTTTACAGCTCAGCTTTTCTTATTTTTATGTCTTTTTATTTTTTTGCTGTGTCAGGTGATATAATGCTGATGACATGACACAGATGGCCAAGTGAGTATTCTGGGAAGGCAGAAGTGTACAAAAGTGAGACTTCAGAAAGATGCTCCACAGCGTTCTGTTCTGTTATAGTAATGAGATGAGAAAGTGCACTGTAACACATATTTTAGTGATGTTTGTGACACTGACAGTTTTATCTTGTAATGACAGTTTTCTGTGGATTTTATTTGGTCATTAACTGTAATAGGTGTGCTGCAGTCTCTATGTGTACACATACCAAGCTTACCTTTGCGCAATTGTATTTTAGAATGTGTTTACAAATATGAATTATACTAAACCTGAAGCACTTTTTAAACAGACAATAGACAGTTAGCAGTTAGCTTAGCAGTTAGCTTAATGCAGTTCAATTTTTCTGTTTATTAATGTTTTTGACTCCTAATGTTTTTGACTCCTAATGTAATACCAGGATACCGTCATGGGGGTATTGTGTATGTGTTCTCTAGCCTTTAACAGAAACCCAGTCAAGATTCAAGAAACATCACCTCTGACATTTACATTAAGCATTAAAAATGATATGTTATATATGACTGACATATTTTTCTGTTTGGGCACATTTTTTTCCAGATCCAGTGTTACGTCAGCATACCTTTCTTCATTTCCAGTGCATTACCGAACATAAAAAGCATCAGTGTCACAAACGCCACTAAAATATGTGTTAAATGGCAGTTTCTCATGTCATTATTATAACAGGAGACGCTACAGAGAATCTTTCTGAAGTCTCACTATTGTTCTGTTATCCCAGCAGTCTCGTTTTGGCCATCTGTGTTATATCATCAGCCTTATGTTACCTGACATAGCCAGAAAAACCCAGGTGTAAAGTCAACTGTCATAATCTGCTATGTCGTTTCACACCACCTGATGTTATGTCACCTTCTACTGTCAACAAAGGTAGCTTTTACAAGTGATGCTTGTTAGGATATTTTGTACTAAGAATTTATAAATGTCTGTGCATGTTTAGTTCAGATGTCATGAGGGGCTTATGCAGTCTCATGTAGTCTTCTAAACACTGCTCCTCAGCCTTCTAAACACCAGTGGTGTGCAGTCAGGCCCTTCTAACCCTTCAGAGAAGGGGTAATAAATGTATATGTAAAATTATATAAATATATATATTTCATTAATAAAGTAAAATTTTAAACATCAACAATTCAGGATGCTATATTAACATGTTATAGCAGTGTTTTCTTTGCTGCTGTAGGACATATATCTTACTGAGAGTGGATCAAAACTGCTAAATAAAATGGCTTTATGGGCTTTCTCATGCCTATGCCTGCATGCCCCTTCTAATGATATTTTGAAGGGTCCAGTATATGTCTATTAACAAAATCACAGAAAGCTCTGACCAATCAGATTCATGATTTCCATTAAGGGGGCAGGCCCCTGGCTGTCTGACCCCTTCTCGGCATTCTCAAGAAGGTGCTACACACTCACTCACGGTCACTAAGCACAAGCTAATTTAGCTGGGTAGCTAACTTCAAATGGCGAATGCAAATGAGGGAGATATTGTGTCGTACCTAATTGAAAAGCCTTTTTCAAGGCTACCTTTCAACGAAAAACTCACAATAATTCAGCGAGGTAGGCCAGCTCCAACTATCAGAAAGGAAAACTTTATGTACGTACTTTCTGTCGGATGAACTATGAGAGGTATTCCTGGCTAACGTCTAGCACGCATTTGTGGGTTACTTGTATTTTGAAATCCATACTGTGATTTATAGTATGATTTATGTGGTTTATTGTACAATAACAAAATGTGTGTGTGTGGGGGGGGGGGGGGTGTTGTGTAGCAGAAGGGGTACTCAGTGAACGCACGGCTCGCCACTGCTAAACACTGCCCCTCAGCCTTCTAAACACTGCCCCTCAGCCTTCTAAACACTGCTCCTCAGCCTTCTAAACACTGCCCCTCAGTTTTCTAAACACTGCTCCTCAGTTTTCTAAACACTGCCCCTCAGTCTTCTAAAAACTGCTTCTCAGTTTTCTAAACACTGCCCCTCAGTCTTCTAAAAACTGCCCCTCAGCCTTCTAAACACTGCTCCTCAGTTTTCTAAACACTGCTCCTCAGTTTTCTAAACACTGCTCCTCAGTTTTCTAAACAATGCACCTCAGCCTTCTAAACACTGCTCCTCAGTTTTCTAAACACTGCCCCTCAGCCTTCTAAACACTGCTCCTCAATTTTCTAAACACTGCCCCTCAGTGTACCTGAGGTCTTTTACCCAGAAGCAGTGTGGTACTTCGGGGTAATTGAATGTAGGAGAGAAATGCATTAGTGCTAAAGTTTAGGACTTTGGTTTTATTCGTTGCTTTGATAGCAGCATGTATTTTTTACAAGCTGTACTCTGTCTCACTTTGGGTCTGACAGTTGTGTTTCACTGTGACTATATTCATGGTGCACAATGGCCCATTTTAAGTGCATATATGATACTTTTGGTCAGCACTGGGTAATGATTGTAATCATTTGCTATTATGGGGCCTGTACTAATGTGGTCTGTTTGATTATAATTAATGTCTCGTATATAATAGCTGGTCATTCTGATTGGATGGAACTCCGGTAGGGTGCCGTCCACACTCTGCTCTTTGCTCTGCGTGGCGATGTGGGCCATGATCATACCTCCGTGAAGTGGAGAAGGTCACCAGTGGTGGAGACAGGCTTCCGTGTTCAAACTGGGTCGCTGCGCTAATTCGCCCAGCCGCTGAGCGTGCTCTCAGTCACGCACATCCTGGGAGACGGAGCCTGCCAGGGCGGAGCACACACACGCGGCTCTACAGCTACCCCACAAGCACACCCCCCCCCCCCCCCCCCCCATCCGCCCTCCTCCCTACACCACTCGGCAAGCCCCAGCAATGTGCCTCCAGGGTGGCAGCCCACCACAGCAGGGAGCTGCGTGTCAGGGTTGCAGAAAGCACCCCCCCCCCCCCCCCCCCCACGGGGCTTCTGAGAGACAGCATCCTCTGCACTTTTTTAAAGCGCCGATCAAAACAGAGTGATGGCTTCACACGTCAGCCCTGTCAGCTCTGCTTTGGGTCGCTCAGCCCTTGCCGTGCCGCCGGGCTTCGCCGGGCCAGGGAGACGACGGCATCGGGAAATATCCATTTCAAAAGAGATGAGACAGTACACGCTCTTCAGGGTGGCAGGACGCCGTGTCACTTCCACTCCACTTGATTTAACCCAGTTCACCAGTGAGTGTCCTTCCACCGCGTTCGGCCGCGGCTGTGGGCGTATTCACGAGGGTTGGACACAGAGATTCGTCCAATAGAATCAAATTTGCTGTTATGGCCGAGGGTTTTTTATAATGGATGGAGAATTAGAAAAATGTGAGTTGGATTAACACAGGGTTAAATGCTTATAGTCTTTGCTGAAATGTTATGGGGATTTTTCAGATTTCTGGACTCTATTTAAAAAAACAGTCAGCATTCATTTTCCAGAAATTGGCTGAATTATTTGTTTGCTCATATTTTAAGTTATATTTTAAGGTTAGTCAAATTTTAAAGTTAAATTAAGATTCTAATTAAAAATTTTTTTTAGATATTTCAGATATCATTGATCATCAGCTTACAGTATTTAAAGTGTCCAGTCATTGTGCTTTCTAAAATATTATTAAAACAAATCAAATTTGTCTAATAATAATAATAATAATAGACTGAAATGGATAATAATTTTTGATTAAACAAAGATGTTGCCCTCAAAATACTCTCACGCCGTTTTCTTAGACAGACTGTTTGTGGAGTTGTGAGAGTCAGAGTTTGGTTCAAGGACTCTTAGTATTCTCAGCACTGTCTGTCTGTCAGGCTGTTACACCCCTCACTCACACACAAGTCTGCCTGTGTCACAAGGCATCCGTGCTCGGTACTTACCTCCTGTCAACAGAAACATCCTACCAACCCCCAGACATGCAGAGATTATTAAAGCTTGTGTTGACTTAAAAAAAAAGAGGCATATTTAGTTATTTTGGTCGCTTGATTCTAGACGTCCAGCCTATTCTCATTCCCAGTCCTCATTTATATGTTCAAGCATGAACAGAACCTTTTGGTGACTGTATATACACAGTAAATGTGTCCTTGTGCATGGCAGTCCCATAGCTTCAAGCTAAATTTTACTGTGAATAAATTCTACTGTACAAAATACATTTATTTACTAGCCTATCTGAAAAAATGTGCTTAAACTCTGGCTATATCCTACATATGTTAATAAGCAATGTCAGTCTGTTCACGTAGATAACCAGGACTACATAGGCTTTGTGCAAATGTGATATCATAGTTTTTCACTCATGGGTATCATGCACACAAATACCTGTATCAATGAATACAAATACCTGTATCAATTCACACAAATACCTGTATCAATGCACACACATACCTGTATCAATGCACACATACCTGTATCAATGCTTTCCCACTATTACGCAACAAAACACAAACATTTCCTAATTTTATATGAATAGCATTGTGTACCTACATGCTTTCTGGAAAATTTAGATAATTTTACTTTGGTGGCTAAACCAACAAAGCTGATATGTAATAAAGGTAGATAAATGTATTTTTTGCTATCACCCGTTTGACTTAATGAGAAGTTACGTCCGGTAGACATGTCAAAACGCTGGTGACAGGGAAGCTCATTTTTCTTGTTACGGTTAGCTAAAGTAGGACATCTGTCATGGGAATTGCTTAGCTGAAGTAATTTAATGCATCTTTTGCGTTGGAATGACGACCTATGATATGTACATCGTTTCCTGCCTTTTACTATATTATGTGAGGGATGCAAAAAATACTTCCTCGTTTTAAGCGACATTGCCAAGACTTATGGTTGTCCGTCCAAATGCTCCCTGGAAACAGAAATTGCTGTAACTAGTTCTAAACTAACCTAGAATAATTGTAGCCATGGTTACCAGGGATGCTACACAATCTAATCCCCTTGACATATGGACCTCGAGGTTCAGCTGGTCTGCTGGTCCTGGGGGAATCTTCAAGTGCACTTGGCCTGTTTGGGAAAAAATATGACCAGTTGACCAAACATGAGACTTAGAACCACTAAGCTCAGCATTTCTTGTCTACTTAAGGCCCTGTTTATGACTGCCGAGGTTAGGGCCCCTAGGTTTATGCCTGCTGAAGTTAGGGCCCCTAGGTTGAATTACAGGTCTGCAGAGCAGACCCTGGCAGTGATGCTTTTACAGGCTAATTAAACTGTGTTCTGTCTATATAGGAAAATGCAAAAGGTTACAGACAATGAGAACGAATTGAGGGATCTGAAATTATTGATTCATAAGCATCTATTTAAAAAAACTATAATGCAAATGATTAACACATTTGAGTTTTGGCCAATGACAGCTGTCAAGAACAAGAAATATAAAGGATGACTCCGCTCCCTTCTTAGAAACCAGCATAAACAACAGCTACATTACTGCAAAGCAAATACATGTAGTGCTGCGCTCTGAGAAACCTAACAAGAGCCCCAGCCCCGTTCGCACAGAAATTTGCTTTCCAAGTGCAGAAAGAATTTCAGAAACTTTTTTTTTCACACATTCTTAACAGACTTCAAATAACTGTCTGGAATTACTGTGCCACTTACAGATTTTTCTGAGATATATTTCACAGGCTGAATATTACATCTGTCTGAAATATTCCTTGATTAATCCTCTACATTCTGTTCCCCTATTGAGCTATTATACATTTCAGGATTCTTTCACAATAATTTACTAAACCATCGTTTAGATTAATGTTCATAAGGTCCTATAAAATACAGAGGTACACAGTTGATATAGATACAGGGCTTTTTGTGGATAGTATGGGCTATACATTTCGAACTCCTCTGACATTCACCCTCACTGTTTCAGGGTTTTGGCAGCGGCAGCACACTCTCTTCTCAGACTCAAAGGGTATGTTCAAACATGGTTGTTTTGTTGGACTAAATGAACCCTGTTGTGATTGCGCTGTTAGTACGGCCTTGGCCTGCTAAAGCAAGCCAGAATACTTCATTCTACACTCTGGTGCATCGCTGTAAAGATAATCATTTTTTAAATTAGGTGGCCAAACTTAAAACTGGTTTAAACAGGGTTTTGAGCTTATTTATCTTTTTCATTAGTTGCTAAATAGATTTAAAGTTCAAGATTACCAAGCAGTTGGATAGATTAGTACACAATTAAACTAGTACACAACTGGACTAGTACACAATTAGACTAGTACACAAGTAAACTAGTACACAACTAGACTGATACATTATTAAACTAGTACACAACTGGACTAGTACACAGTTAGACTAATACACAGCCTTAAAAATCAAGTGAGTTTCACATTTTCTGCTGAAGTTGACCCAATATATTTTAGATTAAGTGGTTCAATCAATTTAATATTTCACAATGGATTTCAAAAATTGTCCATCTCATTACCAAATAATTGTAAGTTGACAAACTTCAAAATGCACTTATACGACAAATAAAACACACAGAACACTTAATATTTATATTTTGCTGCACAGCAATTACACAGACCCTGTGAATAGGTCAGTTTGTGCTCACTTCCAAATGAACTCAGGAACAGCTCATATGAAGTTTGAGCACAACACAAACTAAAGGCACCAATCAGAATACAGGATGTGATGTCACACGATGCTTTGCTGAGTGCGGTAGCAGAGGACAGAGTGGTGGTGGTGATAATGAGCAAAGGAACACCGTGGAGGACACACTGAGGACGGAACACGCCTCATTAACATTTGCCCCAACGAGCGTATCTGTTAGGAGACTGGAAGAAACGCACAAATATGCAAAATGTGCATGTTCAAAATGTGCTTCTTGCAGGGAGAAGATCCCTCACAGTTTCGTTCCCTTTACACATATTGCCATAGTTTTCAGATGGTAAAAACACCAGCGCACACACATGTCCTCAAAGCACATTCAGCCCAGCGCAGACCATTGTACAATATTCGACATAAAAACTGATCACTCAGGACGTGATGTAAACATAAACTTCTGTTTACATCTATTTGTTGAATGGTAAGTATGTCGGTGTGAACACTAATTTCAGAGCCGAACTACAGCGATACGCTGCAACATCTTCTGTCTAGAGACAAATGTGAACTGAGTTGCAAATATAAACGTGACTAAACATGGAACATTTGTCATTTAAACATTAATAGTAGCTCTGCACAATTCATTCATCCCACCAGCAGTAACCTGAAGAGAACATGGCTACCATCTGACCCTTACCCCCACACTCTCTCCTCCCTCACCCCCTCACCCAACCCTCTCACCCCCTCACCACACCCTGTTTATTGTCTGTATGTTAATATTGTTATATTTTAGTTTGTGGAATAATAGCTTTAAAATTTAAATGTATAATTTAAACAGCACAGAGGGTCAAACCAACCTTCCCATTTGGATTAAACCGGAGCGCTTCCTTCACACTCTGAAGCTCCTTCGCTTGGTGTCTGTCGCTATTCACCAGTACTGTGTGTTCACATCAGAATGAGGAATGTTCCAGAAGGCCATAACCGACCCGCCAGCCTAACAGCGAAAAACAAAGGCATCTGTAGCTCTGATAGCAGGTGATACTGCTTCAGAGGACGGAGCCAACTGGGGTTCGATGGCGGCTAATTAGCCTTCTTTGTGTTTTAGCCTGGTGTGCCCGGTGTGCGGCCTGATGGTTTTCTGGCCAGCATATTACATCAGGATTAAACAGAGGAACCAAAGGCTTCGCTTGACAATATTAAAGGCCCCTCACACTATTTTGCCATTGTGAGAGAGCGCTGGCTTAATCTGTAGGCTCAGCGTGCAGGCCGGTTTGGGGGTGTATGAGGATGCTGGTGTAGAAAGGAGTGGGGGGGTGGGGGGTATTTTCCCGATAAAGGAATGAATTGTATCTCAAGCAGACGGGGCTTCGTCGTGTCACTCAAATCCTCCCCCTCCTCCTGCATCCTGCTTACCAGGTAGAGCGAGAAACCGTGTGCACAGTAACGGCCTGGCCAAGCAGAAAACTTTCTCCGGTCATTTAGAGTGCAGTCTCTTTTACTTTTTTATATTAGTATACACATTTATGCTTCACATAACTATATTTAGTAATTTAATAATTTGTTACGGTAGAGGCATAAAAACGGCCGGCTAGCGGTGTACCAGCCCGTTCTGATTTCAATCGTTGAGAGGACGAGGAGGGGTTGATTTTGGATTCTCGATAGTGAGGGAGCGTGTCAGCCATCGATTAGTCCGTAGATGAAGGCTTTTGGGACGTAAAACTGAAGGTAATGCGCGTAATGCAGGCGCTGTAGAGGCGAGCAGGCCCGTCTTATCTGTCAGTGCAGGCATTGTCCCCGTGAAACACACAAGCGCCACAGAGCGACTGTGCGAAGACGATTTCTGTCGGGGCAGAGACAAAAGAAGGAAAAGCCTGCTTCATTTTCTCGGCAATTTGAGAGACAAGTTGTGGTTAATACTCGTTTAGATCTTTCTCTTTTTGTCTGAGGCAATAAAAACGCCTCCCCTCCACTTCTCCTCCCAGCACAGATCAATTAGGCAGGTTTAAATACATGACGCCAATTCAATCAACCAATTAACGTCCGTTTAATGGTCATTAACACGGACGCATTTGTCTCATTTGATGTGTAATTACACAATATTTCAAAGGAAAACTGTGTGATTTATGTTCCACGCGGTTCTGACAGTTTCTTCATCTTTTTTGCAAACGGAGATCATGAATTGGGAGGTGACAGCGCAGAAAATAGACTTTTACCTGCTGAATTATTTATTTTCTGTTTCTTAGAATCCCGGTCTTTACTTTACAGAATATTCATACACTCGTGTTTTATTTTCATGTTTTATTGTCCACCGCCGAAGTGTCCGTCGCAAGCCACTAAAGGCGAAATGGAGTAAAATTAAGTTTCCACCACCACATCTCTCAGTCAGTATTGACTACTTCACGTGTACATGATTTTGTTGAAAATTAGCGTAATCCACAATTTTTATGCCAGATCGTTCACACCCGATGAATCCTTATTATGTAATGCTTGGCCTACATTTGTTGTCAAAGGTATCCAGTGTGGGCTGTGTATAATATTATCACAAGTCACATTTATTCCAGGCAGATAACCAGTTTTGCCGTAAAGTGTACAACAAATGGAGATAAATACACTCCGGGATAACGACTAATCATGTGTTCGCTACGCTGCACTGTTTTTCTCTCCGCTACCTAATATCGCTACTGACACTGACGTCTCTAATAGCCGCAGTCAGGTCCCCCTTTTCCGACAGGAGTCCTTCGCGCAGCGGTGTTTCCCGGCTGCCTATTAGCGCTGGCGAGAGACGTTTAATAACATAATTAAAACAGGGTGGCCCTCTGGGAGCGTTCAGGTAGATTAAACTTCTTAATTAGCGCAGGTCTAGGGCAAGTGCGCCTGTGCCCATGCACAAGGGAGGGCAACCAATCGGAGGCCAGGACCGTCGCTCCCCAGGCAAGCGGGTTATTTTATAGCGGGTGCAGGGCTGTTTTTACCAGAGAGCAAGCGCGGGCTTTAGGGTCCGCATAAACCGAAGTGCTCGCATAAACCTTAATGCTCTTGTAAACTGACCACCGATGGACATGATGGTTTAGATGCTGAGAACGGCTGTAAATGTGTGTCTGTAATATGTGCGCGTTATAGGCTACCTAATAAAGCGGTCAGTGAGTTTAGGTACCTGCCGGACAGGTCTTTCTAATAAACGTGGTGATGAGTGGAGACATTTAAACCTGTCGGCCGACGCTCTGCAACGGTCTTATGTAAGGAGCTACACAGCAAGGAGTCATGTCTGTCCTCTCTACACGGATCCATGCCAGAGCACGTCAGCGCGCTCCTGCAGTTCACACGCGCTCAAGGTCGTCCTCCATTTAGGTAGTCTCCACTCCATCTATCACACACTTAGAAACAGACACCACATTTCTTGAGCAAATTGATCAGTAATTCCCCCTTTGACTTCTTCTTCAGGGCCAAGAAAGTTTCACTTCATATAGTTTTAGGGCTGTGAATGTGCCACAGGAGCAGATAATGATCGAATCATTATTTATATATTATATTATATATTATTACATTATTATAATATAATACAAAATAAATCATTTGCATGATGTCTACGTGATTTGGCATGTGTTTTAATCTTAAAAAAATTGAGCAAGAGAAGTCATGTAATGCAATTAACTTGTTCTGAACAAAGCAACGTGTACATTCTGGTTCATCCTCTGGGCTAAAAAGAATTTTTTTTCCACATGGACAATTTCAAATTTGGCCATTTTTTCTTTAGGCCAAAACAAACAGTTTATTTAAATGGAGTTCTGTTTCAGTGTCAGAAGTACAGTGCACATTCTCTGAGCAGCGCTTTTGCAAATGAAAGAATGGCATATTTGCCAAACTACACTTTTATGTAAAGCCACAATCTTGTGCTGTGTGTGTGTAGTTTGGAAGAGTGGAGAGAATTTAATCTGTTATAGCACAAAACTGCAGCTGGGATTTCTCTGTTTCCCACCGATATGGAGACGCTTTAGCTGTCCAATCAGAGTTCTTTTCTATTTAATGGCGATCAAAAGGTCATGTCTGTATTCCCTGGTATTATGCTCGTGGTGTGAGTTCCCATTTTACGCACAGCTCGTCATCGTGGAGAGACAGAGCTGACGCTCGAACACCTGATCATTTAGACACGACTCTGCCTCCTCCCTTTCTGCGATGCTATCCATCCGCTTCACCTTTACTGGCTTTTCTCCATGTTGAGGTTCCATCTTTTGGGGCTCGGCTGCAGGAGGTGGAGGGAGGGGTGGTGTCGGAGCTCTTATGGTGGGGGCAGGGCGTGGGGACCCAGATGGTGCCAGTCATGGTCAGTATCACAGCAGCACGGCCTGCTGTCTGGGGATGCTCTGGCTGGCTGCAAATGTCATGGACCTCTATTAATGTCACCCCTAAAACTCGGGACACGGAGCACTGATTCTCCACCACACAGCAGAAGCTGTCTGCACACCATTTACATGATTTACACTCATTTGGAACATTTGAAACATAAAATTTATAATGAGGCCACGAGCTTGCCGTACACATCCCCAGTAACGCCGCGTCCCTTTGATTTCCAAAGGTTAAGAGCAGCTAGGATTTGGGCAGAGGGGCCAGGTTAGCCTACACAGCTGGGTCTATGCTACCGTGCCCCACGGACGCTGTTACAGGTCCTGCGTTTATTGTACTTGTTTGTAAAGGGACATTGTGATTTTAACATGGCTGTACTGGACTGAAACCTAATCAAAGAATTCAAGGAATTCATTATTTTTTTCAATCTTCTGGACAATGATGCTGTTCCTTATGGTGGCCCCTAAGGAACATTACAGCATACTGTCCTATTTATCTACTCACACTAGCAGGTGTCACCGCAGCGCCGTGACGTGGGGGAGTCTTATCTTAATTGAAAGCAGGACGGGATGTGAAGCAGCGGCAGTGAGCAGAAACGAAGGCAGACGTGTGCATGGACGTTGCGTGCGGTGACCTCCGCAGCCCTGTGACCTCCTCAGCACGGCGATGGCCACGCCAGCCCTGGAGAGGAGGAGTGAACGGAAGGGCTGGTGATGGAGTGGCCCATTTCTAGCTATGATTTCGCTGACAGAATCATTCATCACTCAGTTGATCCTCCCAGCTCGTTAGCAGCTGTTGTTTGGTCCCCGCTGAGCTCCCCGGGGTATTGGTGAGTGGGAAGCGTGCGCGCGTCTCCCTAACTGCGAGCTGAGGTTACAGTTGACTGGAACGTTGAAGCAAAAAAAATTCTTCCTCGTGGCACACCTGCACTGCTCTAACAAATAATTGATTGCATCGTAGCAAAATGCTTATTTCTTGCTTTGTGTACGTCAACTTTAAGCTCTCTGGGAAGAGCAGGTTGTTTTGCATGTGGTGCAAAGGATGCACTGAAGTGGGACATACTTAAAATGCTCGGTCCAGACGGGCACTCTCAGAGGGTAAGCTCGGCGACACCGAGGGCGTGGTCATTGCCTCCCTGCAACAGTAGTGCAAAGGCATTCGCCAAAGTTCAACCTCAGAAATGAACAATCACAATGTTGAATATGACGTTTTCAGAGTTTGCAGTGTTAATAAATTAATTACATTGGCTCTTATCTCTGGAACCCCTGCATACAAACGTTAAATAAGACTCGAGTGAGAACAAATGTTTGATTGTGACAACTTGTTGTGCCATATTTTTTTTATTTCATGTGAGAGAGAAAAAAAATCAAGGTCAGTATACAATGGCTTTAAATATGAAATAAAAGTGATGTTAATGTAAATGGGTGGCCAAGCCAGACAGTGCTGATACAACAAAGGGAAAGCAAGCAAAGAGGATTGCGGTCTGATGTGAAGTCTGTAAATGCTTCTGGATAAAAGGTCCATGCACCAAGTTCTCCTCAACCCGTGGAATTCAGATATCGCGTCTTACCCGGAAAACGCTCAAGAGGAAGGGTTCACAAAGAACTCCAAAGGTCACCGGGGGTTCATCATGATTAATTTATCAAAAGAGACGAGCTTGCACTACATCTCCTGCCCGGCGGGGTGTTTGTGCGCGTATCGGTCTGATGCACGCTGGTAATCCATCAAACACTTCAAAGTGGCTGGACGGTAATGCACTTGATGCTTGTGCAGCCCTGATGCTCGGTGTGACCTGCTTTTCAACTCGGGAGCTTAAAAATGTTGCAACAGAATAAAACAAAGAACGAATCCAGACATGGATAAATATCGCTCGCAGGAGTTCTTTTTGGGGTCCTTGGGGATTCTGGCAGAGGCTAAACCAAAACACAAAAGCCTTGTGCGTTTACTCTATGCTAATTCCTCGGTTGTGTTTCCGCCTGCATTTCTGAGCTGGAGCTCTTCAACAGCACACGAGCTCTGGCCTGCACAGCTGTCGCCTGCTGCCTGATGCTTGTGTGCAATACAGCCCGTTTGGTTTGTTCCTAAACTTTTGATTGCTTAGCTTTCTGACTCTGCATAGGCAGCAAAAAAATAGCAGTGTGCATTTAGAGCTAACCGTCAGAGTCTGGTGGGTCAGCACTGTGAAAGGTGACCATGGTCTTCTGCTCCATGTTCTACCAGCTTGTGAGGTGGGCTTCTACAAACCCGTGGCTGGAGACCAGCTATGCGCAAAGTGCCCCGTCCACAGCCACTCGGAGACGCGGGCTGCGGTCACCTGCCCGTGCGACGGCGGCTTCTACCGCGCGGCCGCTGACACGCCGGCTTCTCCGTGCACGAGTGAGTCCTAATATGAATGTGTTTCAGGTTCAGGGCACTTGGCCAGTGTGCGTGGGCTGGAAATATGACTGCTTTATTTTGAGCATTAAGGGAGCTTATCTGAGAGTGTGAAAATTTGTTATGTGAGGAAATTAAATTTTCTCTTTAGATGTTTAGTGGGTGGAAAAATGTGAGTTTAGTGAGTTTTGCCTAAAAATTTAGTACGTCAAAAATATCAAAGTCAGTACAGATACTTCTTGGGCTCAGGTCATGTGTTTTTTTTTTTTTTTTACATGTCTTCTTGAGAACAAATTCAATAATTATGCTTTGATCTACGAGTCTGATAGCCTTGTCCACCCTTGTACCCTCGTAATTAACCTGTAATTAAATGATTTGGGTCTCCGGTATGCCCACAGGACCTCCATCAGCACCTGTTAATGTGATGTCATCTGTAAACGGGACCTCTGTGAGCCTGGAGTGGAGCCCCCCTCAGGACACAGGCGGTCGCACTGATGTCATCTACAACGTGCGATGCCAGAAGTGCGTCAGGGATATGGGGCCGTGCGAGGACTGCAGCGGTGTGGTCGGGCTGGGCGGAGCCACCGGCTTGGGTGGAGCCACCGGCCTGGGCGGAGCCGTCTCGGGGGTCACGTACTCAGGTGCCAGCGCTGGGGTGACCGGAGGAGGCGGGGCCGGGGTGGTGTCCCGAACCGGCGCCGCCCTCATTCGCTTTGTGCCCAGGCAGACGGGCCTGGCGGAGCCGTGGGTGAACGTGGTGAACCTAGTGGCCCACACCAACTACACCTTCCACATCCTGTCCATGAACGGGGTCAGCCACCTGAGCAGTCAGGCTCCGCCCTTCGCTACGGTCAACATCACTACGAACCAGGCAGGTAGGGGACTTACGAAAGCTACTAAAGAACTTATTACTATTGGTTATTATAAAAATCTGAAAATGGGTGGTTTTTGAAACTGATATGATCATTTATGAAAGTCTTTTTGCTGCTTGGTTAATACTACTAGGCCATGAGGTGCAGGTTTGGGACCTGAAAAGCCAATGCTTGGTGTATTTTTGAGTCTGCAGTCCAAATACAAGATTTAAGTAGCTGACAGTCATTGTTTTTGATGGCCGCCCTCCATAAACACAGGATTAAACAAAACACAAAAAAATGTGGACTATGACAACATGTTCTCGTTCAAGTGTCACTCAGAAACGTGCAGGAGCAGAACTGGTGAGAGTTTGTGTGCTTGGAGTTAGGATTAGGGTTATTTTTGAAAATGTATTAAAAAATGATTTACAGCCATTCCAAACATATGAAAAACAGTCCAGATCCAGATTTCTTGACAATCCTGCGTATCATCTCCTGCATGTGTAGCTCCATCTCAGGTGATGTCTGTCCGTCAGGAGAACACCAGCACAAACAGCGTGAGCCTCTACTGGCACCAACCAGAACAGCCCAACGGAGTAATATTGGAGTATGACATCAAATACTTTGAAAAGGTATGGCAATATTTTTACACACACATAGTTTCTGATGAATCTCATGACAGTCAGTGAAGAGAAACCGTTTCAAATATAGTGTATTGTGTAGCTCAACAATGAAGAGCTTTTGAACACAGTCTTTGGGCTCTGAGCCGGGCCCACAGCAGGGCTCTACTTCTGCTGCAGTCTAACCAAGCCAACCTGACGCGGTCTGCACTCGTCATGAAATACAAATGACCATGGACAGAGCCATTAAACCGAGGGTCACATTTTATAGGGCAGCCTGGCCACAGACACCACAGTTTAATCACACGCCTCAATGGCAGCTAAAATTAATTGAAAAGAAATTACCAAGCAGTGGCAGTTTGTAACTGATTTGGTCCGATCATTGAAAGTGACAATGGCGACAAACAGCATGAGCTATGCCTGGGCGGCGGTGAAACGTTAATTGCCACACAAACCAGGAGCTTTGCTGGCTAATGGGGCAAAAGAGACCTCAGCTGTTTGCGAGAGTTAGACAGCAGTGGACCGCTCCACGAGGCAGGCATGTAAATACGATCCACATGCAGGCACTGGGGCGTGGAGGCGCTGTCCGTGGTGCTGGCCTCTGGAGGCTGGAACTTAACAACGCAGTGGTGTGTGATTGATAAACGGGGGCTGCTAGCTCCACAGGGATGGATGCATCTCAGAGCTATGCTAACGATGTGAAATGCTAAGTGATGAAGAGTTCAGGCATGCCTGTCCCCCGAGGTGAGGCCACGTCTGCTAACAGATTAGTGTGAGACAATGTCGTTAGTATGATGTCTAAATTTAAGCAGGTCTCTTGTGTAAGAATTTGGCAAGATTTTGGCAAGTCCTGAATCCACACAGTCTTTTGTGTGTAATTTTTCTTAACTGGGACACAAATTAGCATTATCCCTGCTCTGAGGTGTCACGCTTTGAAAAGCTTAGAGAATGCAGGCTCGTCCCATTCGAGGATTCATGATGTTTTCCACTAGACATTTTGCAGTGTGTGTGTGTGTGTTACATCACCCAAGCAGAGTCCACAGCCCTCACTGACGTAGGTGGACTCTTCACAGGACAAGGAGCAACAGAGTTATTCCACGCTGAAGTCAAAGAGCACCAGTGCAAAGGTGTCTGGCCTAAAGCCCGGGACAAGTTACATCTTCCAGATCCGGGCCAGAACCTCGGCGGGCTGTGGACGCTTCAGTCCCTCTGTGGAGATCCAGACTGGGAAAGCAGGTGAGATCCTGTCAAGGGACTCCATCATGTGTCACGATACTGAATGTGCCAATCTGTCATAGCAGAATCACGGGCTTTCTTATTTCATCCGACACCAGCACAGTTATTAGGGGCATCGTGTGTAAGTCATACCAATTTAGTCACATTGTAAACATCAGTACATCATTGTAGCTTACAGTGTAGTGTACAGAAGAGTGTGAACTAGCAGATGGACTCTGGATTTACAGGAGTGTTGCCTTGCAGCAAATCTCTTATAACCATTTCAGCTCTTGGTAGGACACATCAAACATTTGATGTAACAGATTTTAGGAAACTCATGTGCCATCTCTGGAGGTTCAGCCGAACGGTAGGCAGGCTCCATCCTTTCATCACTGGAAGATAAAGAGCAGTTGACAGTTAAAGAACAGGAAGCCTCTGCCTCTGGTTTGTTCATTTACATGGGGATTAAATAAATAATATGCAGATGTCATATGCATATTATATATTCGATAAGCTTCTTTTGATCTTCCTTTATTTACATGAATCTTCTGTGGCCATGGCAACACTGCAGTCTCTCTACGGTACAACACCGTGACGATCATCTGGATCTGCACTGCTCTAGTCGTGAGCCTCCTGGCCTTCCTGCTCATCGTCATCTGCAGAAAACGGCAAGAGGACCTTCTCTCCACTGTCTGCTGTCTGTCCACTGTCTGCTGTCTGTCCACTGTCTGCTGTCTGTCCACTGTCTCTGTCTCTCCACTGTCTGCTGTCTCTCCACTGTCTGCTGTCTCTCCACTGTCTCTGTCTCTCCACTGTCTGCTGTCTGTCCACTGTCTCTGTCTCTCCACTGTCTGCTGTCTCTCCACTGTCTGCTGTCTCTCCACTGTCTCTGTCTCTCCACTGTCTGCTGTCTCTCCACTGTCTCTGTCTCTCCACTGTCTGCTGTCTCTCCACTGTCTCTGTCTCTCCACTGTCTCTGTCTCTCCACTGTCTCTGTCTCTCCACTGTCTCCTGTCTCTCCACTGTCTGCTGTCTCTCCACTGTCTCTGTCTCTCCACTGTCTCTGTCTCTCCACTGTCTCTGTCTCTCCACTGTCTGCTGTCTCTCCACTGTCTCTGTCTCTCCACTGTCTGCTGTCTCTCCACTGGCTGATGTGTTTGGTTGTGCATGCATTCAGTAGATGTAGATAAACACACAGATCGAATTATCCAAGAATGTAATTTGGAAGGTGATCATCTGGTTTCTGTTTTATGTAAATGTTGTTTAACTAAATGTAAGTAAACCATGATTCCCAAAATGTAAGTTTCTTGAAATGTAAAATTTAATGTAAATTTTATGCTGATGTGAAACTATATTAACAATGCAATTTCTCTAACTTATGCCTCAACAACTTTTGATATCTTCTGCCTAGAAGAATTAATTCGATTACAGTTAATTATCATTTCATCATGGAATTTATAGGAGAGGGAATGAAGACACAGAGACACACACTCTATCCCCATATGACACAAACGTATTACAACATGAAATGGTTTGGTGTTCTCAGATAACAGAGAACTGGTTCTGAGCTAATTAACTTTTACATTGATGAACTCTTTCCAGATGATGCAAAGGTTTCTTGTCATATATTATTGAAATATTAGCGACTGTAATTATGTAAGACGGACTATGCGAGCGGTCTCCGTTGCTGATGGGGGTATTAATGTCCGCCACCTTCCCCTGTGCGTTTCAGACACTGCGGCTACAGCAAGGCCTTCCAAGACTCCGACGAGGAGAAGATGCACTACCAGAATGGCCATGGTACCACGTCGGCTCTGCCAAGATCCTTTTTTCTTCAATAATTTTCAATCTGAGGGAACTCTTGCTTCTCAGGGCTGCCGCCTGTGTGCTCCACTGATTGTCACTGTGATTGAAAATTGCTTTCATCCTGCAATATGTGACCGAATGCTAATTCTGTTTATTCTAGTATCGTTTCCAGAGGCCAGGTTTTATATTGATCCCCACACATATGAGGACCCGTGCCAGGCTGTCCACGAGTTTGCCAGAGAAATTGAAGCTTCCAGGATCAAGATTGAGAAAATTATTGGCTCAGGTATATTTGGATGGCGCAGCACAGTGGCAGGAAATACAGACCAGGATTTACACTGCAGTATTACCATTATCAATCACAACAGTGTGAGGTGAATAATAATATACTAATTCAGTCCACCATATATATTTACATACAGTCAAGGGAAGCTACTTTTATTCTTTATTCTACATACATATTATATATATGTATATACACTGCTCAAAAAAATAAAGGGAACACTCAAATAACACATCCTAGATCTGAATGAATGAAATATTCTCATTGAATACTTTGTTCTGTACAAAGTTAAATGTGCTGACAACAAAATCACACAAAAATCATCAATGGAAATCAAATTTATTAACCAATGGAGGCCTGGATTTGGAGCCACACACAAAATTAAAGTGGAAAAACACACTACAGGCTGATCCAACTTTGATGTAATGTCCTTAAATCAAGTCAAAATGAGGCTCAGTATTGTGTGTGGCCTCCACGTGCCTGTATGACCTCCCTACAACACCTGGGCATGCTCCTGATGAGGTGGCGGATGGTCTCCTGAGGGATCTCCTCCCAGACCTGGACTAAAGCATCCGCCAACTCCTGGACAGTCTGTATTGCAACGTGACGTTGGTGGATGGAGCGAGACATGATGTCCCAGATGTGCTCAATCGGATTCAGGTCTGGGGAACAGGTGGGCCAGTCCATAGCTTCAATGCCTTCATCTTGCAGGAACTGCTGACACACTCCAGCCACATGAGGTCTAGCATTGTCCTGCATTATGAGGAACCCAGGGCCAACCGCACCAGCATATGGTCTCACAAGGGGTCTGAGAATCTCATCTCGGTACCTAATGGCAGTCAGGCTACCTCTGGTGAGCACATGGAGGGCTGTACGGCCCTCCAAAGAAATGCCACCTCACACCATTACTGACCCACTGCCAAACCGGTCATGTTGAAGGATGTTGCAGGCAGCAGATCGCTCTCCATGGCGTCTCCAGACTCTGTCACGTCTGTCACATGTGCTCAGTGTGAACCTGCTTTCATCTATGAAGAGCCCAAGGCGCCAGTGGCGAATTTGCCAATCCTGGTGTTCTCTGGCAAATGCCAAGCGTCCTGCACCGTGTTGGGCTGTGAGCACAACCCCCATCTGTGGACGTCGGGCCCTCATACCATCCTCATGGAGTCGGTTTCTAACCGTTTGTGCAGACACATGCACATTTGTGGCCTGCTGGAGGTCATTTTGCAGGGCTCTGGCAGTGCTCCTCCTGTTCCTCCTTGCACAAAGGCGGAGGTAGCGGTCCTGCTGCTGGGTTGTTGCCCTCCTACGGCCTCCTCCACGTCTCCTGGTGTACTGGCCTGTCTCCTGGTATCTGCTCCATGCTCTGGGCACTACGCTGACAGACACAGCAAACCTTCTTGCCACAGTTCACATTGATGTGCCATCCTGGATGAGCTGCACTACCTGAGCCACTTCTGTGGGTTGTAGAGTCTGTCTCATGCTACCACGAGTGTGAAAGCACCACCAACATTCAAAAGTGACCAAAACATCAGCCAGAAAGCATAGGTACTGAGAAGTGGTCTGTGCTCCCCACCTGCAGAACCACTTCTTTATAGGGGGGGTCTTGCTAATTGCCTCTCATTTCTACCTGTTGTCTATTCCATTTACACAACAGCAGGTGAAATTGATTCACAATCAGTGTTGCTTCACAGACGTGTGGTTGACTTGGAGTTATATTGTGTTGTTTAAGTGTTCCCTTTATTTTTTTGAGCAGTGTATATCCTAACATGTATATGTGTGTGTGTGTGTATACATATGTATATATGTATTTACATATACATTTGCAATTATAGCATTTACCAGGTGCTTTTATACAGAGAGACGTACCACTCTACTTGCAGTATCCTTAGCTAGAACAAATAGGTCAGAATCCAAAAATACACTTGACCAGGACACTGGCTGAAGTGTCAATGCTGAGACCTAGAATGAGAGAATACAACACAACACAATACAATACAATACAATACAACACAATACAACACAATACAACACAACACAATAAAATACAATGCAACACAATACAATACAATGCAATGCAACACAATACAATAAAACAAAACACAACAAAATACAATAAAACAATAAAACACATGACAATACAACACAATACAATACAACTCTGTACTATAGAACACAATACAGTTGAAGAGGAGTGACAAACCGCAGCTGTAGGTGAAATCTAAAATCATCTTGCCTGATTAGGTGGAATTAAAGTGCTTCCCAAAGAGCGTTTGAAGACAGCAAGTTCTCTGCCAGTAGAGGTTCATTCCACCAGTGTGATAGCAGAAGATGTTAATGTTAATGTTAATGCTCTTCTCCCAAACACTGATGGAGCCGACCTGGGCACCATGTGAAGGTTTGACCATCGCTGCCATGCAGGAGACAGCAGATCTATTTTTGGCCTTGTAGGCAAGCAGCAGGCAAGCAGCTACAGACAGCCAGTGAAGTGAATAAAGTTCTGTACCAACACACACATGTATACACACACAACACACACACACATGCAAACACACACACGTGAATAGACACACAACACACACAATGCACAAACACAACACATTTGTTTCTCCTTCTCCTATGTACCATGTCCTATACCAAAGCAGACACTACAGTCATGTGTAGAGCAGAAAGTAGCGCAGTGCTGAGCGCAGTTGTTGTCCTGCTGCAGGAGAGTTTGGGGAAGTGTGCTACGGGCGCATGAAGCTCCCGGGAAAACGCGACGTCCCAGTGGCCCTCAAGACTCTGAAGGCGGGCTACACGGAGAAACAGCGGCGAGACTTCCTGAGTGAGGCCAGCATCATGGCCCAGTTCGACCACCCCAACGTCATCCGTCTGGAGGGAGTGGTCACCCGGAGTAAGATCCGTAACCGTTATAATCCCACGTGTTATCCGTCTGGAGGGCGTGGTCACCCGGAGTAAGATCCGTAACCCTGTTATAATCCCGTGTGTTATCCGTCTGGTGGGCGTGGTCATCGGGAGTAATCTCCGTAATCTTGTTATAATCCCATGTGTAATCCATTGGGAGGGTGTGGTCATCATGGAGTAACCTCCGTAACCATGTTATTATCCCATGTGTGATCCATTGGGAGGGCGTGGTCATCGCAAGTAACTTCCGTAATCTTGTTATAATCCCATGTGTGATCCTGGAGATAGTGTATGAAGCAGCTGGTTCCAAATTACATCTCATAAACGGAATGTTTGGGTAATTAGTATTTCATTAGACAGAGTTGTTTTGTTCATAATTATTATTCAGATAAACAAAGCTGGTTCTAAAAATAAAATGGGGCTGGTGGGGGGGTAGCTGTACTGTGGAATTTCTGAACCGCTGCATTAACAGATACTTGATGTGTCACATTACTGTGTTATTGTAGTATTTGTCTGTAAGGGTGAATATGACACAGCCACAGAGCTGATGAGTCACATGTGTCTTTGTTGCACATCAGTCACACATGTTAAGACTCCTCCCTTCTCCTCTCCTCTCCTCTCCTCCCTTCTCCTCTCCTCTCCTCTCCTCCCTTCTCCTCTCCTCTCCTCAGGTAAACCAGTAATGATCATTACAGAGTATATGGAGAATGGCTCCCTGGATGCTTTCTTGAGGGTGTGTAAGCCCTCCTCCTCTTCACAATCTCGGCAGTATTGCTTAACATGGCTGAGCACCTTTTAAGTAAGGTTGACTCAAAAGGTAGAAACTGATCAACTGATCAACTAACCTGTTTACTTATTGGTTTACGTATTTGTTTATTTGTATTCTAACAGAGACATGATGGCCAGTTCACCATCATTCAGCTGGTAGGGATACTCCGGGGCATAGCGGCTGGGATGACTTACCTTTCCGATCTGGGTTATGTCCACCGTGACCTGGCCGCCAGGAACATCCTGGTCAACAGTAATCTGGTCTGCAAGGTTTCGGACTTTGGCCTGTCACGGGTCCTGGAGGACGATGTGGATGCAGCCTACACAACCTCGGTGGGTTTACTCAACCTGCTTTTACCTCTGCTGCTGACACTGGACTTTATTACAGTTCTGAGCACTGAAATAAAAAAGTTTCTTCGTGTCAGAGAAACCAAGCAAAAACAAACATAGACTGAAAATATAACGCCTCTGGGCTCCAAGGTTACTTGCCATCTTGGTACATGTCAGAATGTGTAAACTTCACTAGTGCATTGTGGGTGTGTAAGGAAACACCGCTTTCCCCTCCCCTCTCTCCAGGGTGGAAAGATCCCGATCCGGTGGACGGCCCCAGAAGCCATCGCGTACCGCAAGTTCTCCTCGTCCAGCGACGTGTGGAGCTACGGCGTGGTCATGTGGGAGGTGATGTCTTACGGAGAGCGTCCATACTGGAACCTCACCAACAGAGATGTAAGACCATCCTGCAGTGCTGGAGTCTTGTGGGAATATTTCAGATAGCTTCTACAATTAACAAAGTGATGGAATGTTGAAAACACACACACACACACACACACACACACACACACACACACACACATACACACCCACACACACACACACACACGCATGCCTTAATGCATAGGCTGTAAATTGTAAGTTCTTCTCTGGGGACGGCTATAACCACGTCATTAAATTCTATTGCCTTTTCTCAACTATAACAATAAAATCTCATAAAGATTAAAATGCAATATTTTAGGTATCTGTTCAACAGATGGAAATAACATGGAGGATGTCACTGACTGTCATTTAGCACAAATTTAATCAAACTATTCAGTTAAAATTGGAATTTAATAATTGACACACAAATGACAAACATTTCAAACATCCCATTACCCTCTTCACATCCCTGGGTTCATTCTGTAGGGAGCAGTTGGGATATTAAAATCCACATATGTGTATTTCACCACAGACCTAATATATTGTATATATTATATAGACTGCAGAGACTGTAAAGACAGTATATACAGTGAACAATTTTCCTATTCTTTACTCAGAATCAGAAATTCATTATTGCTCCCAGGGGAAATTGTTGTTGTAATGAATCTTTCTCTGTATATATTATAACATGTTCTCTTTAAATGACTATCGTACGATTCTGCACTGCTCCATCTTGATAGCTGAAGACTCGCACACACATCCAGGACAGTGCAGCTTTGTTCACACCCACATTGGATGCGTAAACACCAAAGTGTGTGTGTCTCTGCAGGTGATCAAGTCAGTAGAGGAGGGCTACAGGTTGCCAGCCCCCATGGCGTGTCCCGGCGCTCTGCACACGCTCATGCTGGACTGCTGGCAGAAGGAGCGTGGGGGGCGTCCCAGGTTCGCTCAGATCGTCACCGTGCTGGACAAGCTCATCCGCAACCCAGAGACCCTGAAGTCAATGGACACATTGTGCAGGTGGGGACCTGCCGATCGATACGGGGCCCTCACTGGGGATTTGCGGGACAAACGCACTCTGTTAGTGTCCGACATGAACCCCCCCCCACTGAAACCCTACACAGCTGGGGCTGAAACACTCGCAACTCGCAAAGCAGGAGGTAGGTTGCCTTTAGAGGGGGCTAAAATGTGAGAGTGCCTTTTCCAATAATCTCTTTCCAAATAGATGTGTTCTATGTTACATAAATGACTATATTGACATTGATGTGTGCCGAATTAAAGACGAGACGAGATGGGAAGGCAGCGTTTACTGTTGGAAACGTTTCAATCTCTCACACGGAGCAGAAGTGCAGGTGCAAAAGAAATGAACAGATATATGGTGATGGAGCGGAGTGGTGATGGAGCGGAGTGGTGATGGAGCAGAGTGGTGATGGAGCGGAGTGGTGATGGAGCGGAGTGGTGATGGAGCGGAGTGGTGATGGAGCGGAGTGGTGATGCGGAGTGGTGATGGTGCGGAGAGGTGATGGTGCGGAGTGGTGATGGTGCGGAGTGGTGATGCGGAGTGGTGATGGAGCGGAGTGGTGATGGAGCGGAGAGGTGATGGAGCGGAGTGGTGATGGAGCGGAGAGGTGATGGTGCGGAGTGGTGATGGAGCGGAGTGGTGATGGAGCGGAGTGGTGATGGTGCGGAGTGGTGATGGAGCGGAGTGGTGATGGAGCGGAGTGGTGATGGTGCGGAGAGGTGATGGTGCGGAGTGGTGATGGTGCGGAGTGGTGATGCGGAGTGGTGATGGAGCGGAGTGGTGATGGAGCGGAGTGGTGATGGAGCGGAGAGGTGATGGAGCGGAGTGGTGATGGAGCGGAGAGGTGATGGTGCGGAGTGGTGATGGAGCGGAGTGGTGATGGAGCGGAGTGGTGATGGAGCGGAGTGGTGATGGTGCGGAGTGGTGATGGTGCGGAGTGGTGATGCGGAGTGGTGATGGTGCGGAGTGGTGATGGAGCGGAGTGGTGATGGTGCGGAGTGGTGATGCGGAGTGGTGATGGTGCGGAGTGGTGATGGAGCGGAGTGGTGATGGTGCGGAGTGGTGATGGTGCGGAGTGGTGATGGAGCGGAGTGGTGATGCGGCGGAGTGGTGATGCGGCGGAGTGGTGATGCGGAGTGGTGATGCGGCGGAGTGGTGATGGAGCGGAGTGGTGATGGTGCGGAGTGGTGATGGAGCGGAGTGGTGATGGTGCGGAGTGGTGATGGTGCGGAGTGGTGATGGAGCGGAGTGGTGATGCGGCGGAGTGGTGATGCGGAGTGGTGATGGTGCGGAGAGGTGATGGAGCGGAGTGGTGATGGAGCGGAGTGGTGATGGAGCGGAGTGGTGATGGTGCGGAGTGGTGATGGAGCGGAGTGGTGATGCGGCGGAGTGGTGATGCGGCGGAGTGGTGATGCGGAGTGGTGATGGAGCGGAGTGGTGATGGTGCGGAGTGGTGATGGAGCGGAGTGGTGATGCGGCGGAGTGGTGATGCGGCGGAGTGGTGATGCGGAGTGGTGATGCGGAGATTTTCACCTCCCCAAAACAGCTGTCCGGCGCGCGGCTGGCGGGACCCTCTCCGCTCGGTCATTTCGGCTCGTATTGATTTTCTGCCTCAGTCGGTTGCATTTCAAAGCTTCCCCTACGCCCACCCGCACCACCATCTCTTTCTCTCTCCCCTTTTTAGACTGAGCAGTCCTTTGATGAACAGACGCATTCCTGATTTTACTAGCTGCAGATCAGTGAACGAGTGGTTGGACACAATTAAGATGGGACGCTACAAAGACCACTTTGCAGCAGGAGGTTACCAGACACTCGGTCATGTCATGAGCATGAATCAACAGTAAGTTACGAGACACATACACACATCTATTTGTGTTCAAATATAAAAGGGTCCAAGAACTTCAAGAGCACTTTTGAAGGTCCAAAGAAAGCTGATGAAGGACCTCTGTCCTCCGTTTGAAATGTCCCGTTCCTCTGGAAACCTTGTGTACTACAACAGTTTTTGAATCTGTCTCTCTCTCTCTCTCTCTCTCTCTCTCTCTCTCTCTCTCTCTCTCTGCAATTTTATTTGTATAGAGCTGTATATATATATATATATATATATATATATATATATATATATATATATATATATATATATATATATATATATACAGTATACAGCTCTATACAGTATATATAAAACTGCAGTGTACTGTAGTAAAAGATGTAGAAGTAGCAAAAATGGCATTGAGATATTTTTCAGAGAAACAGGACAGAGGACAAAAGGTCCTTCATGAGTCCTTTTTACCATCTTGTTTGTTAACTTTGCCATTATTAAAGTTGGCAGTACAGTTGGACAGTGGCTCTGAATGACCTTTGACCTCGTACTGATCTGCTATTGACAGGGTCTTTTTATGAACAGATTTTGCTTTGCTGTGATCTTCAGCTTAGCTGAGCTGAAGGACGTTCACTTTCTTAAATTTCCGGCCACTGAATTTGATGTGTATTAATTGTACTTTCACAAAATATGTGGTAGTGTCCCCCCCAAACCTGTAGGGGGCGTTACAGGTGAACCAAATGTTGCTCACTGAGAACATTTATTTTGTGACAAAGGGGAGGTGGGGAGTTCATTGGGGGAGTGAGGATGGGGTCATGTGAGGGGTCACGGTAGGGATCGGGGTGGGGGTCATGTTAACTAAGAGCACGACCACCTCACCCATAAAAGTGATGCAGGTGAGGTTACTCTGCCCTTTATTGCCACGCTAGAGTCCTTAGAGTATGCGGTTGGGTGTTCTCCAGGCAGGACTGTGTGTGATTGGCTAGAGCTGTTTTTAAAATGGCTCTGATATCGAATCACAGCTGCCTCTGCAAATGACAGCGATGGCCAGGTTTGCCCTCAGGCTGCAGGAGCATTAATGCACTGCTTGTCTCCAGCCCTGAAGTCTGCCGTGCTGCTTATGCTGGTTATCTGAACTGGGCCTGAAGCCAACATCCTCCTCTGTTCTCACCGGCTCTCTGGTCCTGACAGATCTTTAGCCACTCACATGTTTAGCCCACACTGAGTGCAAGCAGGCGGATGTTTTCTGGGCATCACTGGGGGTGGGGAATGGTGAGGTCCGGCCTCAGTGGGCTCGGCTGACCCCGAGTCTTCTCTCTCTCCCCTGGAAGGGACATCCACAGACTGGGGGTGACGCTGATGGGTCACCAGAAGAAGATCATGACCAGCGTTCAGGTGATGCGGGCGCAGGTGCTGAACCAGAGCGTGCCCTCTGTGCACGTGTGACGTCAGCGTGGCCCCCGGCCTGCCGTCTAACTAGAAACACGTCTTCATCGGGAAAGTGCGTTTGGATGGCGTGTGACAAACTCTTATGGACGGTCCTCTAACAGATGAGACTCCAGCAGCTCTGGGAGGTGATGCCCTGTGAGGTTCCTCCGCATCAGACTTTTCTTTCTCCAAAACGCTCACTGCACACCCCCCCCCCCCCCCCCCCCCATGTTCCCTTGGACTTTTCACTTTTTTTTTTTTTTTAAGTAAACAGACAGACTGCCTTAAACATTACAGATAATTTAAACATTGGTGTATGAAGAAAGGTTTTAAGAAATGTATGTTGTGTAGAGACGGTTAATAAGATAACTAGATGGGTTTCTGGAATGACAGTGTTGTGTATGCTTAGAATAAGCTGTACATGACAGAGTGAGTGCCTCTGACACAGAATGTGTGGGGGGGGGTGTTGGGGGAGGGGGGGGTTGGGAGCATCGGAGAGGAACACACAAGACTTTAAGCTGTTAGCGTGTACTAAAAAGGCATCAGCTATGAACTGAGACTCTCAGAACGTCTGACCTGGTGTCTCAGCAAAGCTGCATATCGCACAAGTTCATGGACAAAATTCTGACTTAATGAAATTAGTCACCATTTGCCTCAGATGTCATAATAAGGGATGTGAAGATTATGCGTGCTGCCTATTTAATAACCTAAAATGAAGCCTGCTGTGATTTATTGATTATGGTAGAATAAAAATATCAACAAGTAGCAACAGATAATTGATATGGGGTGAATTCTCCAGGCCTTTCACATCCAGGTTATTCTGGACTAATGAATGATGTGTGTTTCATCTTGTTAAAGGTCACTTCCAGCTGGAGTTTTCCTGAGTGGACATTAGATTCTGTCTGCTGCTTCAGAATGATAGCAGACTGTAGGTCTGTAATCTGTAGGTCTGTAATGTATCTAAAAGTCACATTTTTTGCCACTATATTAAATCCACTTATTAGATCATGACTCCAGACTCCAGTGACAAGGGAAGTCCATGTCCCACCAACAAACGGTTGTGCACACACAGAGAGAGAGCTGGTCCTTTTCTTTCGTTGTAACTAGGTGAAGGTTTTGTTTGCATGTTTTTTAAGAAGCATTTTTTTACTTAAAATTGATGGAATGGAAGAGGTTTCACAATAATGTTTGAAACTCAGTGTCAGTGTTCATATGAGAGAATGACTTAAACCCCACTGATAGACTAATGTCAAGACAAATTATAGGCAAACGTGAGCCTTTCCTTGTCAAGTTTTTTTGTTTGTTTGTTGTTAAGCATTAAAGTGGATAGGATGCCAGGTGTCGATGGCTATGGCAATAAGGTGTTCAACCTGACGTCAGTGTGCTTAAAAGAGAATAACTTGCAGACTGGATCATTTCTTGTAATCCATGTGTACATAAGGACACAGTAAAAGAGACTCTTCTTACTGTACTTTTTAAAAGAGCAATACTCTTCTGTATGCACTGGAGAGTGTTAATAAAGTTCAAACACTGCCAATAGTGGTCTGTCTGTGAGTGTGGGCAAATCTGGAAGCTTAAATGTGTCGTCATGTCATCGTTGTCAATCTCTGGCTTTCTGCGTCACTACCGAGATAATGCAATGCCTTCAGGAACGTGGCACCAGCCAATCAGAATCATGCAAGGGACCAGGTGTCCATGGTGCCCCCTTCCAATCGTCAGCTGTCTGCCTGGATCCCAGGACACCCCGCTGTGCCACAGCACCGGTCTCGGCCTGTAAACATCGTTCTCTCATCTCTGCATCTTAATTGACCTGGGCGTCGAGCCCACAACAGCGCAATCTCATCGGCCACCCTAAGGACTACCCGGCCTCCTGCTTGGTGCTTTTCATAATGAAACCGGAACTTTCTACCAAAACAAGTTAAAAAAAAAAAAGTGTCGCCCACTTCCTCAGTGCAGAAACACTAACATTCTGAGGTAAAGGACACAGTCTTAGAGCCCACTGCATAAGCATGTTTTCATGTTTAAAGTTTAAACAGAATGAAACATCGATCTGTTTGGTTGAATGATAACATATATGCTGTATGCTGTGTATAAGATATAAAAATGTCTCTGTGACACTATATGAACCTCTTGACAAATATTAGAGTCCCTACCAAATATTTGTAGATGACAGATACAAACAGCAAATGAAGATATTGTATTTCAAGTATACAGTAAATACCACGGAGCAAGCACTGCTTCACAGTCGCCCCCTAGTGTTGACTCCAAGTATTCATCGCAGCCGAATCCAAAGCAACGTCTGTATCCTCGGTGGTAAAGGAGGAGTGAGGTTTGTTCTGGTTCCCTCGGCTGATGTTGCCCATCCTGTCCACTCCATCCCAGCACGCTACATGGCAGTGTGCCCTCCTGAACACCCCCTCATGACCTCCCGCGACCCCACCACAACCCTCCCGTGACCTCCCACACACATGCTGTGTCATATGCACAGACACACTCTGGGCACTGCAGCTGTGGCATTGAGGTAATGGGACGACTTTGTCTCCATCAGGCTGAGCTATCTACCCACAATGCTGTGCTCTAGTGTGCACTGCTACATGTAGTGTTAATAAAAGACTATCAGCTATCAAACTACCAACAACTCAGCTGCATATATATTGATTCAGTGCTATGCAGCTTTTCAAATATGGTAAACAGGTATTGTATGAGGCAAATTACCTTCACAGAAAGATCATCAAATGACAACCTCAAAAAAGATCTCTCGGTTCAGATTCTCAATACTCTCTCAATACTATTTATTTTCTAATTTTATATTTAGTGTTAAACATTTGAGCACAAATTCCAATCACATTTATCTGACGTGATGCACCATTCACTTAAACGTGGTGACATTTATGAGATAGGAGTCATGCCAGTGTCAGCCCCTCCACACACACACCTGGCCTGGGACATGCACTCCTGAAATTAATTATGCATTCATGAATCTCTGCTATAGCTGTTAATACAGGACATATATTATGCATACAGTTCACAGAAGGAGACAAATGCTAGATGCCCAGCAGGTGTACATAGGAGGACTATAAACTGTGCCAAGACCAGATCAACATATACAGTCAACATATACATAAATTTTAGTTTCTAATGACAGAACTACTCGTCCTGTATTTGTGTGACAGTCTGATCTCACACCAATAATGATATAGACATTACACCATACACCATACCATTACATCATACCATTACACCATACACCATTACACCTCCACCACAGACCATGATTCTCCACCACAGACACCGATCCTCCACCACAGACACTGATCCTCCACCACAGACACTGATCCTCCACCACAGACACTGATCCTCCACCACAGACACTGATCCTCCACCACAGACCCTGATCCTCCACCACAGACACTGATCCTCCACCACAGACACTGATCCTCCACCACAGACCCTGATCCTCCACCACAGACCCTGATCCTCCACCACAGACACTGATCCTCCACCACAGACCCTGATCCTCCACCACAGACACTGATCCTCCACCACAGACCCTGATCCTCCACCACAGACACTGATCCTCCACCACAGACACTGATCCTCCACCACAGACACTGATCCTCCACCACAGACACTGATCCTCCACCACAGACCCTGATCCTCCAACACAGACACTGATCCTCCACCACAGACCCTGATCCTCCACCACAGACCCTGATCCTCCACCACAGACACTGATCCTCCAACACAGACACCGATCCTCCACCACAGACCCTGATCCTCCACCACAGACCCTGATCCTCCAACACAGACCCTGATCCTCCACCACAGACACTGATCTTATTCCTCGTCACTGCTCCTCCAGCTGAACTGGATGAAGTCATAACAGAAAGAGAGAGCTAGAGAGACAAGCATGTGCACTTTCTTTGACCGAATTACCTGATCAACAACAATCAGGATTTCCTAGCCCCCAGAGTAACAATGTATGACTTTGCCCAGAAATGAAAGTCTCACTGTTTTGTAATTTAATCATTCTAATTAATTACCATATATGTAAATGTGCATCATTGCAGCACATGGTGTTCCCTCTTCTAACCTCCACATGCACCCAGCCTCCTCCCACCCCTCTCCCACTTTCCCTTTGATGTTATTAAGCAAAGCCTGTCACTGGTGATCCTAATTTGCATGAATCTGATGCAAGTGATTATTAAGGCCCTGGAGATCTCAGACAGAGAGGATTTGAGCTCTTGCTTTGCTTTTTCTGTGTTTTATAAGGCACAACAACATGAAAATGAACAAACAAAAATATCCCCTCCCTTGCGAAAAAATAAATATGTCAGGTAGTGCTGAATCAGTATGGGAGTGCTCTGAGTGTGTATGGGAGTGCTCCGAATGTGTATGGGAGAGCTCTGGGTGTGTATGGGAACCCTCTGAGTGTATATGGGAGTGCTCCGAGTGTATATGGGAGTGCTCCGAGTGTATATGGGAGTGCTTTGGGTGAATATGGGAGTGCTTTGAGTGTGTATGGGAGTGCTCTGAGTGTGTATGGGAGCACTCTGGGTGTGCATGGGATTGTAGTATAGTGCACTGTAGTAGTCACATGGTACCGTGACCTCTGATTCAACTTCACGGAGCTCATTATAAGAAGGGATTGGCACAATGGCGCTGAATGGGAGGCCTAAGATGGCTGTGGGCCGCTGCTGCAGAGGAGGGGTTTGCACTAAAGAACAACACCTACAAAATCCCCTAAGAGCTTCACCCTGTTTAGGAGGCAGCCTGTTTGCTCTTTATAAGAGCGTCTCAAATGGTTTGGAACGGTTGGCAACAGTTTCATCCATGTTTAAACATTAGAGAGGCTTCGAATGAAAATAACCAAAGCCACCGAGTTACACGAAGACCGTTCTTATTACATGGATTTTATATTTCTCCCCAGTTTTTCTCCACAGAATACTCAACAAAATTCATAACTTGTTCGGTTAAACATCATCATGACAAAACAAGAAAACGAGGGCACTTCGCCAAGTACCTGTGCCATCTTTCCAATCTCTATCAAACCAAGAGGGACGTGCAACCGGCCAGAAATGATACTAATATTTTTACTGATTAAGGTAAAGCTCTGTATTTGTTTGCTTTATCTGTGACCAATCAGAAAGCAGCTGCTTATCATTGGTTATTCACAATAGGCTTCACTGTCCACTATTTTGTTGATTTGAGCCAAAATATGAAGCTACAGCAGATGTAAACATGCCCTCGCTTCAGCCTATCAGAGCACAGCCGGCTCCCGCCGGCAAATCCTTGCGGACTATTGACTGACGATAAAAAGAGAGAGTGACAAGAGTATAGAGAGGACTAAACGTCTCCTCTGAATAAATCCGTTCTCTCCCTCTTTCTCTCCCTCTCTCTCTCTTTTAATGGCTGTGTGTTTCAAAAGCACTGTGAATGTTTGGAAGGCTCTGCTCTGTCCTAGTTACCATGCAGTCTGCCAGTACCATGTTGCCCCAGCATGCACCTGGGCCCCCGCTGGGCTGGTGAAAGGAGACGGCACAGGGGCACTGATAGAGCGCTGATAGGGAACCGGTGTATGAAGGCAGAGAGAGTGTTGAGCAGTTTACCGCAGGCAGGAAGTGTCAACAATTTCTTCATCCTTCACAAGTCTCCAGAAAATCTCCTCACAAGCAGGAGGCAGCAGAGACGTTAAAGGCAGCTGTTTTCATTTCTGGAATTGAGTGGGTTGAAAAAAAAAAAGATCATATCAATACCACAGAGCACTAGACACAGTGCAGACACCTGAACTGAGCTGCACATGGGAAGACATGGGAACTTCTGCAGTGTGAGAACATCAGCTGTTCTTAGGTGGCTCTGATGTCTGTCAGTAGTACAGCATCTAAACATCCTAAATATGCATCTAAAACAACACTGTGCAAAACCAGTAGAATACATTAATATATTAGAGCTTGTAAATGACCAAGTGAGACTATTATGCTGTATAGTGAAGTGGTCATCAACGTTGCCCAACACCAGTGAAGCTGTGCACAAGAGTCTGCCAAGTGCAGGAATGTAATATATTAACTGGGCTGAATTTAAATGAGATTTACTACACAAACGGCAAACTGCCCAGCAATTAAAACACTTACCTAACATCATCATGATGTCATGATCAGAGATTCAGAGATTGTCAGGAGAACGTAAGGAGAACGTCAGGAGAACGGCAGGAGAACGTTAGGAGATTGTCAGGAGAACGTCAGGAGAACGTCAGGAGAACGTTAGGAGAATGGCATTGCTCCAATGCAGATCACTGTGCTTCCAAAAGTACAGCGTTCATAGAACATACAGAGATTCATACAGAGATTTCTGGGTATGATTTCTGGGTATGATGACTTGGGTTTTAAAACACTAATGTAACAGCAGACATGCCTGTGTACATTTGCCTTCTTTGAGGCAGTTTAATTAGTGGCTTCCAAATATGAATCTCTCTGTTTCTCTCTAAGATTCACCTTAGTATAACTGTGATAAAGAACCTAATTATGAGATAAAATATGAAAGATATCTTTCAACCTCAAATCAACTGACTTGGAAAACATCTGAGGATTGGCAGATGCACCTGTGAAATGCCAACAATGTACTGTTTTATCACAGGAATCTCACGGGAGATTTGAGCTGGTTGACCAAGCTTCAGAATTTCAAGTTTTCACATATGTCATATATCCAGATGGAATGCAAGAGATTATAATAATGTATGTAGAAATCCAAGTCTGAATGAATTTTATAACCAACAGTGTGTCACACTGAAAGGGTAACAAACCATATGTCCCACAAAGTGTCACATCATAACGATAATGGAAAGTATAATATGCATGTGGAGAAAATGCACATAGTTTGGTACTAAACATTCTACTGTCTAGAATGTTTAGACCCTTTCCAGTCTCTGATTCTAGAACGTCTAGACCTTACCAGTCTCTGATTCTAGAACGTTTAGACCTTACCAGTCTCTGATTCTAGAACGTCTAGACCATACCAGTCTCTGATTCTGATCTGGCCCTGAGCACAAACAGAAAAACAGGGAACTGTAGATTTCTATATTGGCTAGAATAATACACATATGCAAAATATATAAAGATATATTTACAAATCCATAGTGCAGTGAACTTTCTCCACCGGATGTAACCTTTAGTACTATCCCTACAGACCTAGACAGCTAAATATCGCAAGTAAGCAAGATTCCCTGATTACTGTATGCAAATGAGAAAATTTCCATGCCAAAAATAAAATGCATGGGATCAGCGCAATTCCTTCCTCGCCTTATTACTAGAGAGTAGAAACAGCCCTTGGAAATAAAACACAAAGTGCTTCTGTAGCTTGATGACCTTCCCCAGGAGTCTCTGTTGAGCCAAGGGTTCCTTCCATCTCCTGCCATTCTGCTGGGCTGCTGTGCTCTCGGACTGAACCTCAGACAACTGCTCCAGGGTTCCATCATGGACCACGAAGATCTGTTTCTCCCTCCAAATTGCACTGGCGTGAGAACACTGATAATCCTGGACCGTTCCGTTCTCCTTCACTCATCTCTAAACAGAAGATCGCTACTTTGGAGAAGTTTTAGATAACATCTGTATCTGATTGTTAAAGGTGAACACAGAGCTTTTTAGTCCTCACCAGGATTGCTAGATTTTCTAATTAGTGCAATCCAGGTAAAATGAGTGGAATCAACACAATCCAGGAAGCCTATGCAAAATCCTGGTGAGGACTTTTACTTTCTGAACCTGGATTATACACCTCTGGTCTTGAGATCTATCTAGCTAGCTACGTATCTTATTATATCTTCCTACCTTAGCTTAATTTATGAATTACATAAGCACCACAATCCTAATTATACAAATAAAAAGCAGATTTGAAAGTTTGTTGCAACATAGAAAGAAACTAATTAACGGAAATAATTCAGGCCATTTGTTATAACCATCCAAAGTCCATCTGCATCCAGGTTCGTTCACTCTGAGGGCTGGAGAGCTTGGCTCCAGCACCCCTGTGCCAAAGGGAACAGAGAGAGAGAGGCACGCACCTGCTGATTAAAGATCACACAGCACACAGAGAGGAAAGGCCAGCCACGAGCTCTGAGGAGTCCTCCAGCCAAACGTCTGCTGTAAACAAATTGTGTTAAAGAATTGGAAGTAAGCAAAGGCACCAGGCTTCCGTTACTGTGATGTGACAAAATCTGCTACCACCTGGAGTCTTTGTGAAGCTCGTTGGTTCAGGAGACAATAAATTTATCAAGTTCATCTAATATAATTTTGGAGATTATAATTTGCAGAGATGGGAGAGTCCAGGAAATTATTAGCATGCTATTGTCATCTCACAATCGAAAAAGATCTCAACAAAATCCCAGCCTAAGGAAAAAGCACATGGCACATGGAATAGGAGGAGAACATCCTCTGGTGAGAGGAACATGGCTCTCTTTGGCCTGAAGAGCTAAAGCGTGATTCAGAAGCACCCTATGTCAGATACATCCAAGACTGGGAGACTGGTCAGACTGGAGGGAAAAGTGGGCACTTGGAGAAGTTCCTGAAAAAAGTAAAGAACTTCCTTCAGAGTGATCTCATGACCTCATATGGATGCAAAGATTCACCCCTATTAACACACCGAGGTACCCAGGCAATGCAGCACTGAAAGGTGATGGGCCAGAGTGCTTCAGTGGTCGAGCCAATGCAGGCAGGGATTTTAATCCCACTAAAAAACTGTGGAGAAACGAGATTCTCAAACCTCACCAAACTGGCAGGGCTTGAGAGGATCTGTAAGGAAAGCTAGGAGAAAAAATGTACACGTGTGTGTGTGTGTGTGTGTGTGTGTGTGTGTGTGTGTGTGTGTGTGTGTGTGTGTGTGTGTGTGTGTGTGAAGCAGGTACAGACACACCAAAAATGATCCAACACTGTAATCACTGAGAGGTACCACTACAAAACGCAGAATAAAGGATTTGAATATTTATTTAAATGAGACTTCATTTTTTATTTATATTTTAAGCAGATTTACAAAAATTACAAAAACATTCTGGAGATTAGTGTGAAGAATGATGATAAAAAAGAATTCATTTTATTTTAAGTCTAAAAACAAGTTGTTTGAGTACTTTTTTGACATGGCTGTACGTGATGAAAATTGCTCCGCTCAACGTCTACAGCCCACAAACGTCTCGGAGGTGATGGGGAACAGCCATCAGCACAGCAGTGTAATGGCGGTCCTAAATATACTATGGGGACAGCCTCCACCCTAACTCACCATGGGGACAGCCTCCACGCTAACTCACCATGGGGACAACCTCCACGCTGACTCACCATGGGGACAACCTCCACCCTAGCATGTCTTATGTGAATTAATAGTACTGGCCAATGATTGAAATAAAAGTTTCAACTTATAAAGTTCATGCTCATGATAAATCTCTCTCTCTCTCTCTCTCTCTCTGTCTCTCTTTCTCTCTCAGTGTCTCATTGTTGCAAGGTTACCTGGCTGTTTTCTTTTGACTGTAGTATCTGTATTCTTGATGGGCCCAGTATCCCAGTATGGTTCTCTATCTTCCCACCCAGGTAGTACTAACCATTTTCAGCCCTGATAATATCCCAAGGGTAATGTTCAAATTAACAGAGCATACCCAAATGTTAATAACATATAAACAATGCCAAAAAAGTTCCATCATCTTCGGTTTGCATAGTGAACACTTGGCTGGAATGCTGCTCCGTGTGCTGGCACATGCATGTGCGAATAATGCCTGGAGCTCCTCTAACACCTCCGTATGGCAGACAGACAGGCTAGCAGGCAAGCAGGCAGCCCCTGGGAGTCGGGATTGTGTGATAACACTTTGAAATGATAGTTTAGCCCAGGAGACCACTTGACACGCAATCTCTGTCCTCCTCCCCTCAACCCCACCTTCAAATCGACAGCCAAAGCAAGCACCAGGCAGGAGCAGGGTAAACATAGCACCCCGGGGCACTCGAGCAGGGTAAACACAGCACCCCGGGCACTCAAGCCACGGCTGAGGAGAGGGCTCTGTTGAGGGGAGAGCTCTGTTGAGGGGAGGGCTTTGTTGAGGGGAGAGCTCTGTTGAGGGGAGGGCTCTGTTGAGGGGAGAGCTCTGTTGAGGGGAGAGCTCTGTTAAGGGGAGGGCTTTGTTGAGGGGAGAGCTCTGTTAAGGGGAGAGCTCTGTTACGGGGAGAGCTTTGTTGAGGGGAGAGCTCTGTTAAGGGGAGAGCTCTGTTACGGGGAGAGCTTTGTTGAGGGGAGAGCTCTGTTAAGGGGAGAGCTCTGTTAAGGGGAGAGCTCTGTTACGGGGAGAGCTTTGTTAAGGGGAGAGCTCTGTTACGGGGAGAGCTTTGTTGAGGGGAGAGCTCTGTTGAGGGGAGGGCTCTGTTGAGGGGAGGGCTCTGTTGAGGGGAGAGCTCTGTTAAGGGGAGAGCTCTGTTGAGGGGAGGGCTCTGTTAAGGGGAGAGCTTTGTTGAGGGGAGAGCTCTGTTGAGGGGAGAGCTCTGTTGAGGGGAGAGCTCTGTTAAGGGGAGAGCTCTGTTAAGGGGAGAGCTCTGTTACGGGGAGAGCTTTGTTGAGGGGAGAGCTCTGTTAAGGAGAGAGCTCTGTTGAGGGGAGAGCTCTGTTAAGGGGAGAGCTCTGTTGAGGGGAGAGCTCTGTTAAGGGGAGAGCTCTGTTGAGGGGAGCGCTCTGTTAAGGGGAGAGCTCTGTTGAGGGGAGCGCTCTGTTAAGGGGAGAGCTCTGTTGAGGGAAGGGCTCCTCAGCTCTGCAGTACAATTACCGCTTTGTCCATCACCACCCCATCACTGCCCCCAGAACCGCCCCATCACTCCCCCATCACTCCCCATCCTCCGTAAGGTTCCTTGTTAATTCTTTTCATAGCCTCAGTCTCAGGATTCATACCTGACAGCTGGAAATAGACACACTTTAATGTATTGGCGGGCAGATAAAAAAAAAACAAAAACAAACATGCCAACAGGGGAAGTGGGTATGTCCACGTATCTGTTTGTTTCCCACAAGGTTTCAGCGGGCCATGCAGCATCAATGTATGGGGTGGAGGACGATTCAAGGTAGAAGAGGTTCGTTTCATGCTGAGCTTTGGGAAACCTGCCAGGAGACCTTAGACAGCCGTCCTGGCCCGGGAGGTGATCTAACATCAGGCATGGCGGCTACAGCTCTGACAGCTTCTGCGTTTAAAGAGACCAGTGCAACCTCATCTGCTCTCACCCCTCTCGCCAACCCCTGTGATGTTGGCCACTCCACCATCACACTCCTTCATCAGTCACTTCATCAACCGTAAAAATAAGGAAGTTGCCACCTTAATTGGCCAAAATCGTAATTAACGACATCTCACTTGTATTAACTCGGAATTGCTGTCATACAGGTCCCAAAACTGTTATGTTCTAAGGACTCTAAGCATAGCCAAATTCTATGCAAGAGGTTAACTTACTCTACTACATTTATAGTGTTTACACAGGAGACTGTTTTGCTGACCCCACTGGTCGGGTCCGGTGTGGGAGGCGATGCTCCAGGTTTTCCATTCTGGGTTCTCCTAGAGCTCCTCTGGCTCCTTCTGCTGATCATTATACACAATCTGAACTGTCTGACAGACCTACAGCCAAAATGCGTACGTACAAACGCTCACCAACTTGTTTTCATATGCTCTTGCGTGTGTATGTAATGTTTCACACTTCTAAGCTTTTTGATATGCACCATCATTGCGTTTGGATTCAAATGTTCTGCTCCGTGAGGTTCTGACCCTTGTGTTTATTATTGTGGATTTGACTGTTAATTCTCGGCTTTCTTGCCGCCATGATCCTCCCATCTGTTCAGAAGACACCTTTGCGATTAACTCCAACGAACCACCTCATCACATGCTTCACGCTGCTGGAGTGCTGAAACAAATGGATCTTCCCACATTGTGCATAAGCAGTGTGTGCAAGGCCTTGTAACGCCGCACTGTCTATCAAACACGCTCCATTCAGCGCCCTCCAGAATACACATCGCACAGGTTTGTATTGAAGAGGAGGCACCTGGGACATTTGTGATGGATGGAATATCCATCACAGTGAGTTTGGCATTCATAATGTTGCCGCACTCAAGGACCTAACAGAAAGGATGAATGTCTTCTTCAGCCTATCAGGAACATTACTGCTCTCAATTTATCAACATAGCTATTTTGAGTGGGTTTTAAACATCGGTTTATCATCAATCCATCAAGCCCAGACATTTTGTCCAGATTTTCAGCATGCTTGAACAGGGTATTGTTTTAGGGCATAGTAATTTCCATATATAATATATGGGTTATAAAATATGGGTTGTAGTTAGTCATTTGGTTCTTTTTGTACCAACCTAACTTTAATAAAAAATGCAAATTAATTCTTCTGCAAGGAAGAAAGGAACACACACATTAAAAAAAATCTCTGGTTTCAACCAGAGTGACCGACCTCATTAATATGCATACATTCCTGTACAGCCCAGTGGGATGCAAACCCGCCACACGCTACTGCGTAAAGGAGACATGTTGGATGAGTTGGAGTTCTCATGGCGGTGCGTCTCCTGGACGAGGACTAACCATCTCTTTACTACACGTTAGCCGTGGTGCTTTCTTTACTCAATCTGAATCAGCTGTGATGGGTTGAAAATCACCAAACAATGCCAGCTCACACCCTTCAGGGCATGAAGCCAAGAACCTGAGATAGAACGTTTGTGTATCTGGGAAACATTCAGACTCAGAGTTTTACCCACTATATCAACCTGGAAAGATTATATCCAGATAGGCATGATTTAATGTTTAAATGTAATGCAATGAGGCTTATAGCACAGTTCAGAGCACCAGGAAAACAAACATACACTGTAGGTTATGTAGCGAGTCATTTTTGCATTAAGGTTTCGTACAGTTAAGGTGGGCAGATAACTAATACAAAAGGCTGTATTATCCCTGCAAACATACTGGCTGAATAAACTGGCCATTTTGAAGAGAGAATGAAAGTTAATGAAGGTTTTTTCAAACAAAATAAATTAAATTAATTAATCAATCAATATATGGTATCATGTAGCAATAAAGAAATAACAGTTCCATTAAATGTAATATAAATAATTAAATAAGCAATTCAATGTATAAATAAATGAATACAGTAATGCCATTTTTATTAATTATATAATATTATATATAATTATATAATATATAATTATATTCAATTATTTATTTCAGTGATGCAACCCACTACATGAAATAGTGGAAATACAGAGAACAAAATACAGTGAAAAAAAATACAGGGAATAAAATACCGTGAAAAACGACAGAAAATAAAATACAGTGAAAAAATACAGTGAGAAAATACAGAGAATAAAATACAGAGGGCTTGGTTGAGCAGTGTGAACGACCAACAAAGCAGCACACACACACATGCGCGCGCACACACACACACACACACACACGAGACTCTAAGAGAGACTGTGAGTTCTTGGTGTACCCTGGATGAGGAACTTGTTATAGTGATGAAGAACACTGATTAGTTCCTTAAAATTATTTTCCAAGAGAGTGTGCCCATCTGAAATATTTTCCTGTTATGACACACTGTATTCTGAGGTGCACTTACTCAGAGTCTTCTCTACCATTACACACACTGTCAGGTGTTCAGAGGTGACAGTGCTAATTTTATTTTTGTAGTGTGTCAAACATTTAGAGTTAACATGACTGCTCTTGCCTTTAAATGGAAGGCTGCTTAATTTATTTTTTAATGTTTTCAATGTATTTTTCTAAATGTATATAATAAATTTACATTCATTTCACATTCAAGACTCGCTGGACAGCCAGGTTGTTGTATTTCTGAGCACAGTGTTGCGCATCTTAAATCACTCGCTCTGTTTTTACATGGAGCTGGGCCTGGTCCCCTGTCTTTGATTCCTGTGACGGGTGAGAGACTGAAACAAAAGAAGGAAGCGATCATGGCAGTCTCAGGGCAAAGAGAGAATAAAGTGCACTAACGCAAACCCGTGAACTAATCTAAATTAAGGATACAATAACCATCAGTCAACTGGTACAAATGCATGTATAGACAGATAAATGCCCCTTAGGTGTTGGGTTCCCTAATGGGCCAAGCCCACCTGAGGGATGAACACAACGTCACAACAACCTGAAATACTGCTGCTGCTGTCTGGGGTGGCCGGCAGGGGCCTCCGTACCATGACGATTCCATTTTTTCCAAATAATCTGAAAACACTAGTGAACATACCATTAAGTTTTTATCTTAAAAATAGAGGACCATAAGAATGCAAATTAACATAAAACTGCAGAGTTATAGCACAGAATATAACACCTCATATCCAGAGCAACTTACAATTTCAATCATATTACATTGGTAGGCAAACCAGATGAGCTCCTGTGCTAATTGAACACACCTGATCCAGTTCCTAGCCTTTAGCTCCCGTGCTAATTGAACACACCTGATCCAGTGCATCTCAAGAGCCATTACTTCATTCATAGCTCCTCTAAGAAGGCCTTTCCCACAGTATACAATGGAAGCTACTGCTTCCACTTCCTCGAGGGCTTCCGTACTTGATAAAAAGTGCAATAACTATTTTTTTTACAGAATGTGATGGAATATTTATTGACCTGTCAATTTGCATGCTATAAAGATAATGGGGTTATTTCTAGCTGTTGTTATACAGTAGGTAAACGTACACAGTCCATAAAAATTACTGACTTGGTGGATTCAGATGGAACCTCTGAGATATGTGTGTAATAAATACAAATCCAATTCTAAATGAACAAGGATGCTGCCTTCATGGAGACAATTCTTTGCTGAGGTGTTATGGTGTTGCGGTGTGAGTGCTGAGGTGCTAAGTGTTGAGGTGGTAAGTGTTGAGGTACTGAGGTGGTAAGTGTTGAGGTGTGAGTGCTGAGGTACTGAGGTGGTAAGTGTTTAGGTGTGAGTGCTGAGATACTGAGGTGGTAAGTGTTGAGGTGTGAGTGTTGAGATACTGAGGTGGTAAGTGTTGAGGTGTGAGTGCTGAGATACTGAGGTGGTAAGTGTTGAGATACTGAGGTGGTAAGTGTTGAGGTGTGAGTGCTGAGATACTGAGGTGGTAAGTGTTGAGATACTGAGGTGGTAAGTGTTGAGGTGTGAGTGCTGAGATACTGAGGTGGTAAGTGTTGAGATACTGAGGTGGTAAGTGTTGAGGTGGTAAGTGTTGAGATACTGAGGTGGTAAGTGTTGAGGTGTGAGTGCTGAGATACTGAGGTGGTAAGTGTTGAGATACTGAGGTGGTAAGTGTTGAGGTGTGAGTGCTGAGATACTGAGGTGGTAAGTGTTGAGATACTGAGGTGGTAAGTGTTAAGGTGTGAGTGCTGAGGTACTGATGGGGTAAGTGTTGAGGTGTGAGTGCTGAGATACTGAGGTGGTAAGTGTTGAGATACTGAGGTGGTAAGTGTTAAGGTGTGAGTGCTGAGGTACTGATGGGGTAAGTGTTGAGGTGTGAGTGTTGAGATACTGAGGTGGTAAGTGTTGAGATACTGAGGTGGTAAGTGTTGAGGTGGTAAGTGTTGAGGTGTGAGTGCTGAGATACTGAGGTGGTAAGTGTTGAGGTGTGAGTGCTGAGATACTGAGGTGGTAAGTGTTGAGATACTGAGGTGGTAAGTGTTAAGGTGTGAGTGCTGAGGTACTGATGGGGTAAGTGTTGAGGTGTGAGTGCTGAGATACTGAGGTGGTAAGTGTTGAGATACTGAGGTGGTAAGTGTTAAGGTGTGAGTGCTGAGGTACTGATGGGGTAAGTGTTGAGGTGTGAGTGCTGAGATACTGAGGTGGTAAGTGTTGAGATACTGAGGTGGTAAGTGTTGAGGTGGTAAGTGTTGAGATACTGAGGTGGTAAGTGTTGAGGTGGTAAGTGTTGAGATACTGAGGTGGTAAGTGTTGAGATACTGAGGTGGTAAGTGTTGAGGTGTGAGTGCTGAGATACTGAGGTGGTAAGTGTTGAGATACTGAGGTGGTAAGTGTTAAGGTGTGAGTGCTGAGGTACTGATGGGGTAAGTGTTGAGGTGTGAGTGCTGAGATACTGAGGTGGTAAGTGTTGAGATACTGAGGTGGTAAGTGTTGAGGTGGTAAGTGTTGAGATACTGAGGTGGTAAGTGTTAAGGTGTGAGTGCTGAGATACTGAGGTGGTAAGTGTTGAGGTGTGAGTGCTGAGATACTGAGGTGGTAAGTGTTGAGATACTGAGGTGGTAAGTGTTGAGATACTGAGGTGGTAAGTGTTGAGGTGGTAAGTGTTGAGATACTGAGGTGGTAAGTGTTGAGATACTGAGGTGGTAAGTGTTAAGGTGTGAGTGCTGAGATACTGAGGTGGTAAGTGTTGAGGTGGTAAGTGTTGAGATACTGAGGTGGTAAGTGTTAAGGTGTGAGTGCTGAGATACTGAGGTGGTAAGTGTTGAGGTATTGTTGTACTCCCACTCATGTGGGAGGTGTAGCTCATGCCTGTTGTTCAGCAGGGGGATAAGAGGAAGCACACTAGTACTGTAGGGTGACCAGAGTATGTAGAGAAGTAAATAATTACAATAAAAGAAGGATCCAGAAATATCCAGAAAGCATCCATAAAGAAATATCAGTCGCCTTCAGAGATAACATGGCTAGATTCCTATCGCTGATTACATAATATTTTAAGAATGTGTCAAATTTATATTTTCATGGTCATAGAATACATGAAAAAATTTTCAATTTCTTCACTAGATTCTTTTGGGAAGCTCTGATGATCACAGGTATGTGTTCCTGAAGATCAAAAATGCTGTCAGTCACAAAAGCACCATTTTAACAAAGCACATGTGCAATCCACATGTGGAAATCTGGTGTAATTTGGCCACACTAACTCTGGCCACTTCACATCCATAATTCTCTTAGATTAGTTTTTCTGTTTATTAGATTTACAAGCCTAAATCGTAATTTCATTGGAGTGCAGGTGGTGAGGTGTGACCAGATGAAAACAACACTTTGACAAATTCTTTTGTCACATGCACACTCCATGGACAAAATGAACATCACAAAAAAGGGGTCAACTCATTGAGTATCACTGCCATCTGGGCAGTCATTTTGGAAATCCACAGGTCGTCTTGAACATGCCTAAATGCACCGAGTTGCTGCTATGTGATTAGCTGATTAGATATTTGGATTAACTAGCAGTTGAACAGGTGAACCTAATAAAGTGGTTGGTGTGTGTGTGTGTGTGTGTGTGTGTGTGTGTGTGCGTCTATCACATAAGGAATGCTATCATATTTTGCTGATTTCTTTTCAAGTGCCAAGACAGAATCTCATTATTTTAAAATGCAACCAACTGCTGTGTTGACATCTCAGACAGCTTATTAATACTCAGGCTTATTTGGAATATGTCTGAGCCTGTAATTAGATCGTCTGTCCTCACTCTTACCGCTCCCTGGTACATTTGAGCAAAAGATCCATATTTTCACCTTACTGTCCAAATCTGCTTTTCATGAATCTGCTTTTAAAGCGAATTGATTTTTTCATTGAGGAGTGTTTGGGTTGGAAGAGCTGACAGCACATATGGCTGCTGTAGCGGTAACAGTGTAGATGGCCAAATGGCTGACGTTGAAAGGGCTGTTTGAGTGTATACCAGAACACATTTATGATGAAACATCACTGCCTGATCCTTGCAGTACCACAGAAAGAGTAGCAGCTCTCCTTTAGGTCTTGAATAATCCAGAAAGATATCTGTCACCTTTATTACATATTTGCTTCATAAACTGCTGTTCCAACAGCCTAATCTTCTAATGATCTCTCCCCACACTTCACTAAGCCCCTTAACACAGTTTGGTTTCCAAAACACTTACTGCACTGCCATGCCCACTACACGCCAGTCCTTCTAAGGGCGTTTTACATCCTAACTCTTGCAATCAATCTCTGCACGTCGTCTGCTCCATCTGCGTGTGACGTGCCGTTTCAGGTGGAGGACTTCAGCGAGTTAATTAGGAGATTCTGATTGTCTCTCAGAGAAGTTGAAGCGTCCAATGGGGAGAGGAAGGCTGCAGGCAGCTCGCGCTAGCACCTGATGGCCAGCGTGCAGCTGTGGCTGTCGCCCTGGTGACGGCTCCTCCCCCTCCCTCCCTCTGTCAGCTGTGCGTTCCTGATTGAGTGAGGACTTTACACCCCCTCATTATCATTATAACCAAGCAGTGTGCCAGGCAAATGGAACGGCGCGGCAGCGGCGAGTGCAAATCTTTCACCGCTGCTACGAGAGAGCCAGCCATGGTGATGTGACCAAGGGGTGTGGCCTTGGTAGTGGGTGTGGCCTTACATGGGGGTGTGGGTGTTGCATGTTGAGTCTTGGTGTGGGTTGGGGGTTTGGGTTGTGGTGTGGGTTTGGGTATGGGTTTGGGTGTGTGATTGTGTGTGTGTGGGGGAGGGGAGGACCTGGGCTTCTATAAAGGCTCACAATATTTATGCTTGACATTGGTGAGGTTAAGATCCGCACTGATGAGGTGTCTCTCACCATTATCTTGGTTGTCCAAGTTCCACAAGACACCAGTGCTCACATGCACTCTGCCTCTTACCAACTGACCACACATCCGAAGAGTGATGTGCTGAAACATTTGAATCTAAAGCTGAAATCATCATTAAGGAGTTTACATAGATGTAAATCTTACCTCAGACCTTCCTTCTGAGACCGAAGGTAACTGTATACTTTGAATTAACCTTAAGATGCCTCAGATTAGGCTGTCAGTCAGGAATCTAGAGCCTGATTTTAATCTTATTTCTGGGAAACCAGCACTAAATACATTTAAAATTGCAGTGGTGGTCATAAAGCCCTGTGATGAACAAATGCTTTTTAATGGAGGTGGGTCATAAGAAGAACAAACCGATGTTTTCAAAGGCATGCTAATGGCTTGGTCTCCAGAGGGTCTGGACTGCAGTCTCTACTTAGTGTCATAATGAAAGACTCTCCAGATCCCTGCCTGGTTTGACTGAGAGTCAGAGGTCAACTGTTTGAAGTGAAAATGAGCATGATGACCGTTATTGTAGTGCAGGGAGTGAGAGAAAAGACTCACTCTTCCAACAATTAATCAGGACTTCTCAAGGTGCCCTACTATATCTTAACATGCGATGAGCTTTTGTGTAAATGAGTCAAGGACGATGTTGTAGATAGAGGCTACTTATATTATGATTTGATTAAATTGGAGCGTGATCATTTTAACATTAGGAATACAGGTTTCTTCATTCGCCTCAACTCTAGATATTTTCTTTGGATGCTTTACAGTGAGTTGCAGCTCAGCTTGGTGTTAATTGTTAACAGGAACGAGTACAATGGTACAAAACGTCTCTATGCTGCTACTCAGACCATCGTATGCTCACGGATAGTTGTAGGGAACCTGGGAGACATGGCATACTTCATGGATTTTACTTTTGGACTCCTAACATCCTGTAAGTTAAAGGACATTTCTAATATTACACTGTAGGTTACCAAGGTTTAACGCAGCATCTGTTTAATATTTTACCACTGAGAAATTATTCAAAGTTTAAAATGTAATTATTTTTTTTAATTACATAACATTTTTTATTACTAGACTCTTCCACAGATGGTACAGTTGTTAATAGTTTAGACCTGTACTATGCAATATGTTGTTCAGAACGCATCTTGTTTCGGTCACGGTTCCGTTTGTGGTGAGGTGTACCGATACCATGATCACACAGCCAGGCCTCAGTGTATTTTGACACTGACTGTATGCATAAGCTCTTTAATTGTTTTTGTTTTGAAAAGAAGAAGAAATGCTGACGCCAGTTGAATGTGGTACATCTCCCCTCACCTGAGAAACACTCACGACCACAGGAACAGGAGAATGAGAGGAGTCTGAGAAAGCTGAATCAGCCTAACACTTAACACTCCTCCATCAACAACCTGCTCCAGTCTGTACTGTGTACGGCTCTCGACACACACACACACACACACACACACACACACACACACACACACACACATCATTGTAACTTCTACCTCGTGTATCTTTGGTTCATCTCTCAACCTCAATATATCCAATAAAATAAGTATTTATATCACAGAAGCTCTTATATGTATACATAAATGACACGCGCTCTTCCTCTGTCTCGGTTTTGGGGCCCCCAGTGAGTTTGGCTGTCCTTCCCTTTCTGTCCGCACAGCAGAGAGACACTCAGAGATTCATCCAGCAGTCGGGAGAATGGAAGGTTCCAGCATACACACTGAGACAGCCGAAGAGGCTACCAGAAACAGCAATTATCTCAGCGGGACGCCCTCTTACACCAAGTCAGACAGGACCCCGCCTGAGCCGCCCCTCCCCTCCGCCAGCCCGGAGGAGGGCAGCTAAAGTCAATCTCTATTTGGAAGCGTGAGATAGGGAAATTATGGATGAAGGCAGTCCAACCTTAGCCTCAAATTGAGTCCCATTGGCCAGGCGGGATGTGCACACCACACAGCCTTCCCTCCGTCCCCCACGGTGCCCCATTTACTGAGCAGCAAGAATTCACATTCGAATTATGAGTAGCTGGTTGGGAAAAAAAACAACATCAACACCCCCACATCAAAGGTTGCTTTACTGTACGGCTGCCGAGCGCTGGGCTTATTCAGAGGGCAGAATTCAGCTCAGTGTTTTTCGAAGGGTGGAGGGGGGCAAAAAAAACCAACTACACAGCAAAGTTGCCTGCTGGCTGGCAGCTTGCCTAGGGCTTCAGGCTGTGATCAAAGCGTGGGCCAGTGCCCAGGTGGGGAAGCCCAGCTGAGAGGGCTGGTGCTGTCCAGCATGCAGGGGCCGGGCAGGGGCCAGGCAGGGGCCGGAAAGGGGCCATGCCACTCAAACACAGTGTGCCAGGTTCAGTTCCAGAGCGGAAGGAAGGGCCACTGGTGGAGGTTCTCACCCTGTGTGCAGAACACTTACAGGAGCATCAGAACATGTGCCCTTGTAGGAGACGTTTTGATCTGCACTATTGACAGTAGTAGAGTTGAATCATACCACCTCACACTATCATATCATAGTTGATATAACTTGTAAAAATGTATGTCTTAAAGTGGTGTCAGTATACAAAAGAACTACAGCTCAGTACGTGACTGTGGTGTTTTAATGTGACACGGTAGCAGGAAAGAAATGTTTCAGTTGTGTGGTGTATATAAGAAAGCTTATTAAATCAAACCTGAGAGGTCTAATATTACATTTTAAGGCTGATTTGATACTGAACACCTTCATTGGCATAACTATGCAGACTAATTACTTGGCCTTTTTGGATTAGCTGTTTAATATTTTGAAGAAACATACCTGCATCAATCATAATTGTTTTACTCAGGCTAAAATTAGCAGAAATTGTTAGCCTAGCCAGCGGTACGAGATAGTGCTGGCGGGGGAGGGGGGACTACAAACAGAGATGTGGGAATCGATAAATATCACTTGGGCTGATTGTGCCTAATTAGAAACGTACAAGAAGGAGAAAGGCAGTGCTGGGAAGGGTTGTTTGGACTCTACTTGGCAAAGCTGTCAGAGCCAGTTAAGCTTCAGTGTTATTGAAAAAAGAGCAGTAGATTAAATTAAGACATTGTGTGTGTGTGTGTGTGAAAGGGTGTATGTGTGTGTGTGTGTGTGTGTGTGTGTGTGGGAATGCTCATTGTTGAAGCCTGTGATCAGCAGCTAAGACCACTGCTATCTGCTTTTGAAGGTCACCAACGCGCGAGAGAAGTAGATGGAGTTCGTGGCTGAGTTTGCTTTAACTTTCAGGAATAGATGCCATTTCAATGACTAGTGTGATGGGATTTCTCAGTCAACAACACACTCAACTTCTTCATTATACACAGAACTAAACAAACACCAAACTACACAAACACCGAACTAAACACACAGTATGAACCCAACTCCACCCTCAAAACACAGAACACCAAAGGACTACTCAAACTATTCCAGTGTTTCTACAGGCAATGCCATGTTAAGATAATATAAACAAGGGGACCATGTTGATATAAATATTTGTGGAGACCATGTTGATATGAACATTTTGTGCAGCTGTGATTTCGGAAAGAGATCCCAAATACTATATTTGGTTATTATACGAATTAAGTTTTTATGTATGTATGGGTGTGTGTGTGTGTGTGTGTGTGTGTGTGTGTGTGTGTGTTTCAAATGAATCGTGTCATTTCTTGTCTGAAATTGCAATTGAACACGAGGCCTTGGGGTGATTAATGTTTGATTTTGTACCTTTACATTAAAAGGATAATTATTTATGACTTTATTTCAAGTTTTTAAAGATAACATGGAATCATTTAAAATGTTTTATGTTATCATTTTGTAGGTGGAGGAACAGTATATGGCCATGTGTGGTTTTGTAGAAGGTGGAGTAACAGTATATGGCCATGTGTGGTTTTGTAGAAGGTGGAGTAACAGTATATGGCTATGTGTGGTTTTGTAGAAGGTGGAGTAACAGTATATGGCTATGTGTGGTTTTGTAGAAGGTGGAGTAACAGTATATGGCTATGTGTGGTTTTGTAGAAGGTGGAGTAACAGTATATGGCCATGTGTGGTTTTGTAGAAGGTGGAGTAACAGTATATGGGTTTTTTGTTGTAAAGGCTTGTGTGGAGCATCCAATCACTGAATGAATGAATTAACTCACTATAAATAATGTGTGTGTGAATGTGTGTGTGTGCACATATGCTGCTCTATAGCACTGGCCTGAACTGAGGCTTGTAGCAGCTGTTTGGCCACATCCAGCTGTCAGCTGCAACACACGGCCCAGGCTGCACCTTGCTGATCTGGGCGGAGCCACACAAGCCCGTCTGCTGTGGCTCCGCCCCCACCTGCCTCGTCTGGATGCTCTGCACTGCTAGCTGATTGCAGATGATTTATTTTCTGAAATAAAGGCGTTGTGTAATTGTGGGTTTCAGATTTCCATTTACAGGCAAAGACCTTAAATTATTTGCCATGTGGTGTTGTTGTTATAATCCAGATAATATGTAATCGCAGGTAAAACTCCACTGACACTGGTTCACATGAAAGTCACCAGAAAGATGTTTATGTGTGTGTGTGGTATCAAAGGGACTTCAAAGTGAAAATCAACCAGTCAAGCAATCAGTTAAATCACAGCGCGAGCTCTGCGTCTGAAGCTTGGTAAATATCACAATAGAGAGCACATTGGGCAGGGCTCTGTGGGACAGGACTGCTGACAGCTAAACTGTCATGGATTGGTAGGAACCGCCGCTCCGAGACAGGAATACTGCAGCGGTCCGCCTCGCCGTCCGGAGCAGAGACAGCACAGAGTCCTTGGACCGCTTTTGTTTGCACCTGTTCGCTGTGCCGATCTCAGCGTGATGGGCACCAGCCCAAGACATTAGCCACAGACAAATGCCTCAGCAAGCAGGAGGACTCTCTCAGCTCCACCTGTCTGATTAATGCAAACAGGACACAGCCACAGAGGAATCGGACACCCTAACACACTGAAAACCTGCAACGGGGAACCAACGTACACTGTGACATTTTTCAGGACTTTGTTTCTGACAGAAAACAGGCAGTATGGGTCTGGGTGCTTTAATACGCCGGTTTATCATTAAATGCATTTTGCAGTGACTGGAAGGTGATCCACGCAGTGTTCAGGATTCGCTCTAGACTCTTCCTGTACAAGTAATGCAAAAACACCAGACACATGTTTTTATTTCTGTATGGCATTGTGTTTTATTTCCGTTTGGTATTGTGTCTTCTGTGTTATAGTACTTCTGAGAACTTTCATTAATAAAGGTTCTGCATTCTGAAATTAGAAATGTAATCAGCATACTGGCCAGAAACCTATCAAAAGGTTCATTGCCTTCTTTTTTACTGAGCTGTATATTGAGGTAATTTTTAGAGGTAACCTGTAGAGATAAAATCAGAGCATACCTAATTAGGGAGCAAACATATTTCTATTGACTTTAAATTTCTAGAAATTCCAAGATTTAAATACCAAGATTAAAATATGCATTTTAATGACAAACTCAGTTTAGGAAAAATTGAGGCCTGTGTAAGAGATATTAAATGCTGGATGTCTCTAAACTTCCTCCAACTTAATGAGGACAAAACAGAAGTTCTCCTTCTGGTCCCTAAGGCTGCAAGACAGAAAATTTCACATCTAATGCTTAATCTCGCAGACTACCCATTACACCTGGCACAGTAGCCAAAAACCTAGGCGTCATACTCGACTCTGACCTATCATTTGATAAATACATAGATAATACTACTAGGATAGCTTTTCTACATCTCCGCAACATTGCCAAATTAAGAAATGCATTATCACAGGATGATGCAGAAAAATTGGTGCACGCCTTTGTTAGCTCTAGACCAGAGCCCTATAGAGAGAGAGTCGCGTCAACTCCGTTCACTCCAATGGACCAGTTTTTTACAGCAATGGCGGATCGTGGAGCCTGTCAATAGTTCCCGGAAGTTAGCAGCAAATACGAGCAGCGCAGTCAAACTGGAGCAGTGGACCATCTGTGATACACTTTTACAGGTTAGTACGCTTAAAAAATCAGATTGTGTATTATAAGGACATCAGAATCAAATTAGCATGTGCATTAAAATGTGAATTAAAGCATTTTAGTGAATTATCCACCTCTTAATAAGCAGATTTAGGGAACTAAATCTATGCTAAGACAACGCGAATACGGTTAGCGAGATTTCACATTAACGACCGACAGCCTATTAATTGTAAATTCCTCTCTTAATGCCATTTCACCTAAACGCGATGTTTTTGCGGGGTAGCTATAAGTATTGGTTAAATATAACATTTGAGTGTGATTGTAGAGTGTGTTGGGTCGAGGAGGTGAAATGAGGATATCCATTTTGGAGTACCAGCTAACGTTTTATTTCCTTTTATTTTATTTATTTATCCTTTTATTTATTTTATTTTCCTTTTTATTTCGTTTTATTTATTTTTATTTTATTAACGTATTTCCTCAGTTTTTGAAACTGCTGGATATAAAAGACGTATACTATTTAGTGTGATTAAGTTTTAAATATTCTATCACTTAAAGAAATAATATAATTATTAGGAGTTCATACTTATTATACCTGTGTCAACACTATAGCTGTGATCAGCAGCTATGGGCCCTGTCTTTACAGGTCCAGTGGTGCATCGTAGTGCAGGGGGCTTCCTCTTTCTGAGTGTGGGGCGATGCACAAAAATGGTGGGAACAGCATCTGCTCTCAGCCTAGTCTTGCCCTGTTTGGTTTTGATGAACTGGTCTGCCTCAAAATGTGCCTGCAGAGTGATGTGAGTTTACTCCTCACACATGACAACTCAGTTTTGTCTACCCATATACATATTCCATAGTGGGTGAATACACAGTATTAGAGAACACTTACTGGATACGTATACACTCATTACACGTATAAAAAAACAACCAAGGATGTGCAACAAGTTCAAATTCATATTACATCAATACTCATAATAATCATTTTCTCCTGTATTTTTCTCCTCTCTCTCTTTAAGCCAAAGAACCATAGAGGATTCAATGGAGCTGCAACTAGATAGCACCCTCACCCTGCACCCGAGTCTGTCTGGAGTCTTAGATTTTTTTTTTGTTCAGTATTCTGTATTTTAATAAATCAGGCATTAAGCTTTCCAATAGTGTGTTTATTGTGAAAAGTGCAAATGCAGTGTTTGTTGATTACCTCACATATATATTTGCTGTTGTAATCTTTAGTGAGGGTAAGATTGCTCCTGCTTAGTTGAGACAACCATTTTTTTCTCCTCTCAGTATCAGTGGGGAAACCATACATTTTTGCTCGATTGGAGCATCCCCATGCAACACAGCAAACCATGGTGGACACTACACAAACAACACGGAGGAAAGGACCCAGAAAAACTGCTTGACATGATATTCATATTTGAGATTATTAGAGATTTATTTAATGAATTAATTGCTGTAAATAAGTGTGTATTAAAAAGACAAGATATATATATAATTTATCTATGTATTTTAATATGTCATATACTGTCTGGATGTAAATGTAATGTGTTTTAATGTACCCTTTTAAAGCATATTTCTGCACAATGAAGTCGAAGAAATTTTTCCTTCTGTCAGAAAATGTACATTAGTCATTTAGATTACTTAGGTCACCAATACCATGGGATTACAGAAATTACCATGAATGTTAGAAAATTAATCTCATCTGAATTTCTCACCCCTTCCTGTCCCTCTAAATATATAAATGAACGTAATATATAACTATTATAAAACAATCAAAGCATTAAACAGCAATGTGCTCTAAAATTAGCCTTAAGTTGGTCGTTATATGTTCGCAATAATCCTCAAATCGCAGTTCTGTCTCTGTGTTTATGCGCTCAAATTGAACTTCCTGGAACTATCTGAAGCCTCCGTGAATCACGTGACCATCAAGCGTTTTGAACTTCCGTTGTCGCGACTCTCTCTCTATACGGCTCTGCTCTAGACTAGACTACTGCAATTCACTACTGTCAGGATGTTCAAATAGGAATCTAAATAAACTTCAAATAGTTCAAAATGCCGCAGCTAGAGTTCTGACCAGAACTAGAAAATTTCAGCATATTAGACCAGTCCTATCAGCCCTGCATTGGCTCCCAGTTAAATTTCGTATTGATTTTAAAATTCTATTATTAGCATATAAAGCACTACACGGGCTTGCTCCTGAATACCTCCAGGAACTTAGTTCCTACTATGAACCCCCACGTCAACTAAGATCACAGGGTGCTGGTCTGTTATTAGTTCCACAAATTAACAAGGTAACAGCAGGGGGAAGAGCCTTTTCTTATAAGGCCCCCCAGCTTTGGAATAATCTTCCTAAATGTGTCTGGGACTCTGACACAGTCACAATCTTTAAATCTAGGTTGAAAACCCACTTATTTAGTCTAGCGTTTGATAATTAATATCCCCCTTAGATAAAGGTACAGATCCAGGGGTTCATAGACGAAGGGTTTTATGGTAGACTGGGGTACTGGTGCTGTCATCCTGTCACTGCTCGTGGCCACTCAAGTTTGTTGACAGTGCAGTGGACGGATGCCATTGTCTCAGAATGCCCCCAAGCCTATGTTACCTTCTGGTTCTGCCTTTTTAGCTAGGCTGTAATAATTTAACTTAGTGCCAGAGTTGCTGCCACACTCCAGAAATGTTTATAATTTTACCTGTCCTGTACATGTCCTCATACAGAGCTAATTTTCCCTGTTTCATTTCTCCACATGGCTGCCCGCCTGCTTGAGGAATAATGAGATGAGGAGAGACAAGCGATCCATCCTGGGCCGGCCACCTCCTGCCTAACCGGATGCCTACACCATGATGGACATTATTACATCTTTTATATTCTGTCTAAATGGACATTATTGCATCTTTTACATTCTGTCTACATTCTGTCTATATTGTTGTTGTTGTCATGGTGACCGGTGTCGGCCAGAGGAGGATGGGTTCCCCCCCTGAGTCTTGGTTCCTCTCAAGGTTTCTTCCTCATGCAAAAAACTAGGGAGTTTTTCCTTGCCACTGTCGCCTTTGGCTTGCTCACTGGGGGCTAGGACTCGGCACTTGTAAAGCTGCTTTGTGACAACAACTGTTGTAAAAAGCGCTATATAAATAAAATTTGATTTGATTTTATTTGATTTTACAGCGTTGCTATACTGTTGTCTTGGGGTTACTGTAATCAGATGGGCTGCCATGTCCATCCATTCCTGCCTGTTTCCTGACAGGACTCGTAGAAGGTAAACATCATCTTTCCTGTCCCACACCAAGTATGTAACACTGCGTACAGATGCTCCAGTTACACTGCATTCAATGATAGGTTGAAAGGCTCGCCCAATCAATATGCTCCGTGGGCAAATTAAGATGCGCTGCATGCGGCACAGCTGCGGCTCTGACCCTCCTCCTATTGCGCCGACTTTGACGAACTCTGGTGCAACTCCGGAGCCTTCCCATGCTCCTTTGCTCACAAGACGTAAGCTTTAAATCTCTGATAAGGGCATGCTGATTAATTAAACAGAGCAGAAGCATGAAGATCAGGCGTTCGTCTGGTTGAATGCTCTCCTGTTGTTTCTGCCCTTGCAATTAAAAAAGCGAAGCCCCAAGTTCCTCCCAGTTAAAGTTCTGATGGTTACACCCCAACCTGCACTAAGGCGGTTCTAACCGGGAAGTCTACCACTGCATTCTGATATGCTGCACCTCAGCATGGGTGTGAAGAGCAAGCAGTGGTTGTCCTAACTGGATCTGTCAGATAAGCCCAGCAGAACAAGGCTGAAACTAACAGTGCACTAATCGAGCCATAATACAGGCGACAGAGTCCCAAATGTTCTTGGGACCATCACGAAACAAGCTGGTCTCAATGGTCCTATCAGTCCGAGTTCACATAGCTTTTTTCTCCCCATATATATATGGCTGAGAGACCAAGGGTTCAAATAATGAAGGCCAAGACTAACAAGTTGTGTGCTTCTGTCCCCAACAAGTCTTACCAAAGACCAAGTACCAAAGGCCACATCATGGCTTTTCTCCATCACATCATTTGCTAGGCTAAGAATCAGGGTGCGCGCTCACTGACCCATTTCCCCGCCTATAGCTCGACGTGCGCGGCGCTTCCTTCCCTGGCGCCGACTCAAAACGAACCTCCTACCCTGCGATGACTCACGCGCGATGAAGGGAGGGCGGAAGCCTGGCGGTGCGCATGGACGTCCGCCTCGTTTTCAACCTTGCCTGCTGCCGTTTGAAGGACTCGGTAGCGTTTTTCCCCTGCTCGCGCGCTCTCTCTCTCTTTTTTGTGTTTTGCTCTGATACGACTGGAGCAAAGATTTACCGAGCAAGAAACGCAGCGGCCGCAAAACAGCTTCCACCCGCCAGAAGGAGAGAGTGTGACTAAACTTACCCCAGAGTGCTTTCGACTCGTTTAAGAAAAGGGTGAAAATCAGGAGGAGTTCCGCCACTATGGGGCTTCAGGCTCTCGAGCGCTCAGCGTTTCATGCAGAAACCCAAACATGGGAATTTCAACGCACAGACACGCTCGGGGTCAACCGGGGTTCACGGAGGATTCTATTACAGTTTTTTTGCAGTCGCTAAGACCCACTTTCTGAAATGATGCCTTATTTTGTCGAAACCTAACACACAGCAGCCAAACCACATACACAAGAGGCAAAACATCACACTTTTGGAAAAAAAACTAACAGTTCATCCAAAACTCTTTCAACTCTTGCCAAAATTGTATTTTTGCATTCAGACTCTACACACAAATATCAGATGAGCAGCGTTTCCTATATGACAACTATACACTGATGTGACGAGTGGGAAATATTACTACTGTGTGTTTTTGAGTGTTTGGTGTGTAGTCTGCAAAGCTCTGTCATAGCACCCGCATAGGCTATATATTCACAAATATACAGGTTATTTATACATATTCACAAACACCATAAAATATGCAGAGGTGGACATTCCACGTTCAAAAAGTAAAAGTCCTCACTAAGATTTTGCTCAGGTTTCCTGGATTGTGATGATTCCACTAATTTTACCTGTCTTGCACTAATTAGAAAATCCAGCAAGCTTGAGTAAAATCCTGGGTAGGACTTTTACTTTCTGAACTTGGAATGCCCACCTCTGAAAATATAACAGTTATAAGGAGTCACGTCTGGCTCCACCCCCCATCTGTCTATCAAGTCTCCAGTTGTCATGTTCCATGTTCGTCTGACGTTCTGGTTTTCCCTGCCTGGTATTTTGTAACCCCGCCCCTTGTAATTGATTTCATGTGTCCCTGGTTAAGTATCCTTGATTTTCTGTGTATTTAAACCCTGTGTTTGGTCTGTGTGGTTGTTGGTCTCTTTTGTATGCGGCCCTGGTGTTTGTATTTGTGTCTATGGTGAAGTGTATTTGGTTTGTTCTTTGTTTAGCATGTCTGCTAGAACGCTGCGTGTGGGTAATGTTTCTATGTTTGGATGTAGTGGTATGACCATGGACCGTCTTAAAGACTCTTCCTTTGATTTGTCCATAATAAATTATGCTCTTCTCTGCGTTTGTGTCCACCTTCCTCTCGCTCTACAACACCACCCACATCACACAAGGGGAATGTTTATTTTCCTTTTTTGCATGAAGACTGCAACACATTGTGTATATACTGTAATACACGGAAAACACAAGCCAAAAAAGGCTTGTAACTTCAACATTCTAAATTAGGGTCCATATTGTCTTGTATTTGGGTCTTTCTACTCACTGACATCACAGCCGATGTCCTCTCAGGCCAGACAGCAGGGGAAGAACCTTCTGGAGTGATGTATCCACCCCTGACATGTCAACACAAGCGTCCCCCATCATCTGGAGAAGGGATATGTGATGGTGGGGTTGGCGATCACCTCCACGCTGAAAATAACTCAATAGGACTGAGGAACGAAGAGCTTGGTGAAGATGAAGCACAACAAATCGTGGGTGAACCAGGTGTGTTTCTGAGCAGCCTGGTGCAAAGTTACAGTGTGCCAGACGACAACAGACCTGTACTGATCTGGCCCGTCCCTTAGATGGAGAATGAGTATGTTTTGTCCTGTGTTGAGGAAGGTGATGTGGGTGATGTCATTGGGACCAAGAGTAACATGATGATAAATAGCACCATTCTTGCAAATGGCTGCACACATTGTGATGTTGCCACCATGCTGCCCAGGGACTCCGACAAGAGGACGGTGACCTGTGATGTTCCCCTCCCGAAAACTCAAGCCATGGTCAGCCAGGCTCTGATCTCATCCATTATGGTCGCTCATCCTCTTCATCTCTGTGTAGCATTGGACTCCATTATTGTGCAAACCAAGCTATGCAACTTGTGGCCTCTTTATAGGGCTCAGCCTGAGATTACTAAAGATTTGTAACAATTAGCTAGAAGTGTTTTTACCTGGGTCTGGGTTTGGGTGATTGGTAGGTGGGTGTGGGAGTTGCATGGCAGTGTTTTCCAAAGGGAACACATGGTTTTAGTGTCTAATGTAGAGAGCTGTGTTTAATGTTTTGCAAAAAGTGTTTTAGAATTGCTAAATAAATGTAAGGCAGATATTGTGCTTAAGGTTTAGTGCACCAGGTCAATGAATAGACTACATGAGTTAGTGGTTTAGTGCAGTGTGTCAGTATATAGGATACATGAGTTAGTGGTTTAGTGCAGTATGTCAGTATATAGACTATATGAGTTAGTGATTCAGTGCAGTACGTCAGTATATAGGCTACATGAGTTAGTGATTCAGTGCAGTACGTCAGTATATAGGCTACATGAGTTAGTGGTTTAGTGCAGTACGTCAGTATATAGGCTACATGAGTTAGTGGTTCAGTGCAGTATGTCAGTATGTAGACTACATGAGTTAGTGGTTCAGTGCAGTATGTCAGTATATAGACTACATGAGTTAGTGGTTTAGTGCAGTATGTCGGTATATAGACTACATGAGTTAGTGGTTCAGTACAGTATGTCAGTATATAGACTACATGAGTTAGTGGTTCAGTGCAGTATGTCAGTATATAGGCTACATGAGTTAGTGGTTCAGTGCAGTATGTCGGTATATAGACTACATGAGTTAGTGGTTCCCAAATTGTGCTACAAGAACCAGTTTAGGGTTCTTAGCGACTACAAAAAAACTGGAACGTTCGAGCCAGACAAGTCTGGGCTAAGCAAAATAAGCTTGTGAGAAAAATGTGCTTTTTTAATGTGTAGTTAACAGACGCATATCAGAACATGTTTCATAGATTTTTACATTTGACTAAAGGGAAGGTGATTTGATTTCAAGACACTTAATCATTCATTGCATATTTAGATCTTTTATAGGCTACCGATATTTTCCTCGAGCAACATTTAGAGGCACGCGGTGGATCTGACACATTTACAAATAGCTTAGCTTTACGCACGAGACACTAAAGTTGTGTTACTTTGTTCTTGTAAAATGGACATGACAGATTATTCATGTTTTCTTGCGTTTGTTTCTGAAACAACACTGATCACGGTAGCAGAAATGTCCGCGGAGAGTCATGAGCAAATATTTTATCACCTTCTTTTAAAACGTTTAATTATACCTAAATCGCTCTCATTTATCAAACTCAGCAGCCGCTGTCTGTGTCTAATTCACGCGGTAAGGTTTACAAGCCCCGCCGTGAAGAACTCGGGCCTCTCGTAAGTTAACCTACTCAGCTTACGCGAGGCAGCTCTCGGCTGGTCCAGAATATTGCCATTGTCATTTCGCTGCTGGAGAGGTGATCCGTTTTATATGGCTTATTGACTTAAGCGCTGAGCTGCTTATTTGTCGAAAGGGAATGCAAAGGGAAATCCTGCCCCCTGGTGGTTTTCAAGAAAATGTACTGGATATATTCAGCACGTGCACTCATAAGGGTTTGTGCATTCGTTTGTTCTCTGTATTCAGTTGCACATGTTTTTTCAGAGGAATGTTCAATTCTCAAGAATAATTTAGCTGGAACCACAGTGCTGCAAGCCAAACACAGAATCTGTCTGCTACTTAACAGGAGGGGGTGAATACTCACAGACGAACTAGTGACAGCATAACCCAGCAGAAGAAAGACGGCAGAGTGTGTCATGCATGGTTAATGTCTTCAGAGTACATGCTATCCTTTAAAAATCACCCTCCTCTCTGTTCTCCAGTATTTCACGACCCATTTTTCAAGAGACAACAAGCCCTAGAATGTCAGACAAATGCGATGGAATAAATTATCTTCTTCTATACAGTCATTCTCTTTGAGTGGGTCTCTTTTATCTGTTGAACAAGTCAGTCTGTACATGATAGGGGAGAAAGTGAATTTTGTCAAAATGTACCAATGTTATCAACCCAGCTCAGAGTGTAAGTGTTTCTGCAGCTTCAGAAATACTTTAACCATCCTTTGCAACTTCATACAAGATTCATTTTCATAGCTAGGAGTCCAAATACAGTTAACAGTACATTTTTGTCCATGTATTAATACAGCAGTTCTCACAAATCTAACTCCTGCCACAATGCATGATTGTTGCTGATTGCCAAACAAGGAAAGCAGACACTGTTTTTAACCCACAGACACCAAAGGAGAAACAATCGGTCACTCATATCGTTAATCCCACCAATGATGTATGGAATTTATGTACAGTACCAGCCAAAATACTTTTCTATTTTTACACATTTAAAAAATAAGTAATTTGAACAAAGAATTAGTGCAAACTATATAGTGACCAAAAAGGTAATCCAACACTAAACTCACCCTTTGGCTTGTCTCAACCAGCATGGTAAGGTAGCCATCGGGAACACGTCTCCAGCAGGGATGAAATTCCCCCATGTGCTGAGCATTTATGAGCTGCTTTTCCTCAAGTCTCCACTCCAATTCATCCCATACCATCTCTAATGTGTTTAGGTCAGGTGACTGTGGAGGCCAGGTCATGTGACCCCACTCCATCACTTTTCTATTTTGTCAAGCGGTTCCTTCACAGTCTGATGGTGTGTTTCGGGTCATTGTTCTATTGAAAAACAAATAATGATCAAACTAATCATAAAACAGATGGAATGATGTGTTGTTGAGTAGACTGTGGTAGCCATGCTGGCCAATTGATCTCTCAACTCTACATACATCAGTAATATGTCACCAGTGCAGTACCCCACAGATCCTCTTTCACACTTCATGGAAGGATCCACACGTCATCCACTCATCAGCTTAACAAACAACATGGGGTATAGAGCAGAAAATATCACATTTGACCTCATCAGACCAAAGGACAAGTTTCCACTGGGCCGACATCCACTGCCTGTCCTGCTCCTTCCTCTGTCCCCTCTGTCCCCAGTCATGGTACTGCTTTGGCACTTCTGATACAGAATCCTGCTTCACACCTTCTCCTTTAAAGAGATGATGTTGAGATTTGTCTGCTGCATGAACTCATCAAAGTCTTCTACAGAACTCTGAGAGCCTGATTTCTGATCTCTGAGACTGTTGACTCAAATAAACTTGTCCTGTGCAGGAGACATGACCCTTGGCCTTTCCTGTGGTGATAAACCTGTCTTGTGCAGGAGACTTGACCTTTGACATTTCCTGTGGTGATAAACCTGTCCTGTGCAGGAGACGTGACCCATGGCTTTTCTTGTGGTGATATACTTATCTTGTGCAGGAAAGGTGACTCCATGTCTGCCTTTCCTGTGGTGATTCTCATGGGACATCTCTTTCATCATAGCACTTCAGTTTTCCCACTGTACTTCAAGAAATTCTCAAAGTTTTTGCAGTTTTACCTGCTGCCTGACTTTCATTTCTTAGAGTAATGATGGATTGTCTTTTGTCTTTGTCTAGATGACCTGTTCAGCCCTACTATGGATGACTATGAGCAGAACCAATCACGTAGTGTTCTCTAAAACCACTACTTCCCTGCCTCTGCTGGCATTAGGTGTGATCAAGGACAGTCCACAAATTCACTTTTAAAGGCACAATTTTATTATGCATCCCTTAAAATCATGATGGAATAAATTGTCACTGAAGTCCTATATTATTTAAAAGAACAGTTTATAAACATCACATTAAAGCTTTTGTAAGGATATTCTTATATTTGTACTTCACTGTTAATATTTGTGCAATTAATAATTTCACACAGGCCATAAGTCTTGAGATAAAAATGTCTCTGTATTATGAGAAACCATCAGTCATACACAGTGTTGCGAATAACGCCGTTTAAAATAACGGTGTTAGGTAACCGCGTCATTTTGTCAGTAACGGAATAATATAATCATATAATTCAATTTGTCTCCATTTTACCCCCCCCCGTTGACAGCTTACACTCATTGCCACCCCCCCAACCCACCCCCCGCCGTCGACAACTTTGGGCTTTGGGCTAGTTTAGGCGGGTTTTACACTGACTTTGTGCAGGATATTTTGTAGGACCTGGCAACCCTGGGCACGACACAAACGAAGAAGAGGCAGAAATGGCGAGTCAGGAGCAAGCCGAAGAAAAATTTGCATTTTCAAGGTGGCTATATAAACATTATTTAAGAAAATACTTGAAGTTCCTGAATGTCTACCAGACTGGGTATTTGATTTATTTAATTAAGAATACAGGTTTTATTGTTAAGTTTACTTATGTTGTGAACAAACCAGTTGTCTCAGGTTGAGAGAATTTAATTTAATTTGATAGATGTAAATGCACTTTATATAGTGTAACTGTTTACTTTTGCTTTTTTTTCAAAGATTTGGGATTTTAAAGGATTTTATCCTGCACTGGTCTGTTGATGTGCAATAAATATCAAAAGTTAAACACCTTTATGATCTACTCATTTCAACTGACTGTGAAAACAGCTTTTTCAAAATATCCTTATTCATTGGCATATAACTTTTTTTTACTGTAATGCAAATGTAATATGTAATAATAATGTAATATTTGATTTATTTAATTAAGAATAGAGGTTTAATTGTTAAGTTTACTTCTGTTGTGAACAAACCAGTTGTCTCGGTAACGAGACTATAACTATAATAAAAGGTAACGAGTTACTTTTATTATAGAGTAATTCAGTTACTAACTCAGTTACTTTTTTGAACAAGTAGTGAGTAACTATAACTAATTACTTTTTTAAAGTAATGTTCCCAACACTGGCTACTTCTACCACTACTACCAGGTAGGCGAGCAGCCATATGGAGAAGTATAACAGGGAAAATTAGCTTTGTATGGGATCATATGCATGACAGATTAAAATTGTTTATAACTATGCCCAGTTGTAGCATATATAATGTAAATAATAGTGGTCCTAAGATGGAGCATTGCGGGACTCCATATTTCACTTTTGTGCGTTTGAACAGAATATTTTTGAGCTCAACAAACTGAAAGCGATTAGTTAGGTAGAAATTAAACCACAAAAGGTTGTGCCTGAGATTCCAACCCAGCTTTCTAACCACTACTGCTACTACTACTACTACTACTAGTACTACTACTGCACTACCACTATCACTACTTCTACTACCACCACTACTATTTCTAGCACTTCTATTACTTCTCATACTACTTCTACTACTAATTATTATTGTAATGCTGTTTTTGTAAAATGTATTCCGTTTAGCCCAAATATTCCTATTTATGAACAGAATTTCTTAGGCTGTCTCTCAGTCTAACTCAGTGGTTCTCAAACTTTTTCAATCATTCCCCACCTCAGAAGAAGGGGAAATTCCATGCCCTACCTGTCCCATATCACCCAAACAAAATGGTAATAAAATACAAATGGGGGGGTGGCGATTGTGATTTGTTAACGGGGGGGGGGGGGGGCGTAATTTGTTGACCGGGGGAGGGGGTACAGATTCATTAAAGGGCCAAATCTAGCCCTGGTTCACCTTGTTCCGCAGACATTTTAAACATCCGGGGCTTATGCAAAACGAACAGGCATTAAAACGACAGGCTTAAAAAGGTTCATTTCTTCCAATTGCTTGTGCCCCACCTGCAATACCCATACACCTCACACTTTGAGAAACGCTGGTCTAACTGGTTAGTAAAAACTTAAAAATGTGTCAGATTCTGTGTATCAGTATATTCTCAGTGTCAGAGTATGCAATCAGTTTTGACCACCAGAGTGCACCATTTGAATGTTGTTCTATTAACATGAAGGCAAAATCTCATCAGACATGTAGAGTTAGATCCTGTTCATATCAGGAGTGTAATGTTTGATCCTTTTCATATCAGGAGTGTAATGTTAGATCCTGCTCATAGCAGAAGTATAATGTTAGATACTGCTCATATCAGGAGTGTAATGTTCGATCCTGCTCATATCAGGAGTGTAATGTTCGATCCTGCTCATATCGGAAGTGTAATGTAATATCAGAAGTTAGATCCTCATTTCTAGTTAGATCCTCATATCAGAGTTAGATCCTCATATCAGACGTGTAGGGTTAGATCCTCATATCAGACGTGTAATGTTAGATCCTGCTCATATCAGACGTGTAGGGTTAGATCCTGCTCATTAGAGGTGTAGGGTTATATCTTGCTCATATCAGAAGTGTAGGGGTGTAGATTCTGCTCATATCAGGAGCTGGTGTTGACGGCTGGTCCATCCTTTGATTCAACATGCAACAGCTTTGCTTTATCGCCATTCCTGACATGTTTACAGCTTAGAGCTGTTGCATCACATCGTGTAAAATGGTGTCATTAGCATGTTTGCTCTTATTCAGCGACAGTGCATGCAGATGCTATTCTGTGGATTATTGGGTGACACTACTGTATGTATATGATCTAGAGAATATCAAGCATGTAAGTTAGCATATGGTGGGGGCCTCAAAAAATATCGCTACTGCAAATGAATGTCTTTACTGTAGATAAACACCTCTACTGTAGATAAATGCCCCTACTGTAGATAAACACCACTACTGTAGATAAACACCTCTACTGTAGATAAATGCTTCTACTGTAAACACCTCTGTTGCAGATAAACGCCTTTCTTGCAAGTAAACACCTCTACAGTAAACCTCCCTGACAGTACATGAAGGAGATTCACACCACATGAGGATCAGTCAAGACAACTGTCATGGGATTATACTTCATCACACTTCCTACTTTTGACATGTCTTGTAACTGCTCCGTGATTCTCTTTCAAAGAGCTTGAGTCACCATATTTGTATCTTCAGAGGAGGCGTAAAGGATACTGCAGTGCTCTGAGATCTATTAAGGACATATTTGATTTCACACCAGAGACACATTTTCAGCAGCAAATTACATTAATGTCGTGATTTTAGTCCCTTCAGTGAAATGTAAGTTCTTAATATAATATTAGTTATGACCTGAGTTCCTAGTGTGTTAGTGTAATGTGAAATGTAATAGATCATATCTGGTCAACCAAGTCACTACATACACAATAATACTACAGGTGTCCTTTGTAGGTTTTATTTCCAAAAAATTAAAAACAACAACAAAAACACAGGAAAGTCGATACTTTATTTGAGATGATACATACTTGAATATTAGGAAACAAGTTTGATGAAAAAGAAAACAGAGAACTGAGTGATTTGTGATTACAGGCTAAAACTAATCAACTCTTCTAAAGACAACTGTGCATTTCAATGCAAGCTGAATATGATTCCAGACGTAGTCAGGAATGATCATTCATCAAGACAAATCATTTTGTGCACTACACAATGACACACTACACAGATTATACAAAATCTACACAAAATAAAAATAAAATAAAATGTCACAACCCAACATAGTTTCTGCAAAAAATGTATAATGCAGAAACTCATTACAGTTCATTACACAGAGGGCCAGGTCAGTGCCCCAAAGAGATAGGTATGTAATGTATGTAAATGTAATGTATGTGAATGTAATGTATGTATTTTTTGACTTGACAAAAAACAAAAGGCATTGTGAGTCAAAGCTTGGTTATACATCATTGGTATTAGGTTACACACACACACAAAATGCATACTTGCATAACTGTTGAAATGCATCATTACCCTGAATCAAGTCTCAGAAGTGTGAGATACATGTGAGGGCAAATGAGGTCTAATAATAATACCCCAAAAAAGAAACAAACGTAAATATACAGACACACTGTGGACTTTAGCAAACAGGTTCAGGTGTCACAACCCCAACGCCTTGGGCTCTCTCCGCACTCGCATTGTGGTCAGGGTGTGTTACATAAGCCAGTCCTAAGCTCTTGTACAGTACACGATCACATAAATGAATGTATTTACGTATTTGTATTCATAAGCGCAAGAAATTTGGCTAACACTGTTTAATACACAAATACTTTATGGGGTTCATATTTTCTTTTTCATTAATTTGCTTCATTGTTTTAAATTTAATTTAAACTTTTTTATTTATTTATTTTTTTACCTTTTTTGTAGTTTGTTCCAGTTATATGTTTGTTTGTTTATTACCAAGAGAGTGTCTCATCTGTAGCCAAAATCTAACTCAGAGACCAACGTAGCCGCCCTCTCCCAAACTACAAGTACTGCTCCCCTTTGTCTGGTGGAGAAGTTTTAACATTTGCTCTGCAATTTAAAAGAAAAGAACAATGTTTAAGTATGCTTACAGTTAAAAACAGGATCTGATCATAGTGGTGTCTAATAGCTGAGGACGTCCACAATCCTGCTTATCGCTTAAATCACATAACAAATATGTTGAAACAGGTGATAGCATTTTTTTTTCATGTTTACATACACTGCATCATCATGAACCAGTCCATGCTGTCGTTTATATATGTAAGAGTACATATTTACAAAGATGCTTTAAGAAAATGGGACAGTGAGGAAGAAAGGAACACAGCAACGGGGGGAGAAAATGGTTCGACCAACATTTTATTGATCAGGTGCTGATAAAAGGCACAGAGGTTTTAGGACCAGGGGAGAGGCTATAGAAGAGAGACGGGGTCCCCGTTTGGAAAGCAGGTGGAAGTAGAGGAGGGGCACACACACAGAGCGGAGCTGGAAGAGTCCTCGAGTAAAGGCGGGGAGGGTGGGTCAATCAGGAAAACTAGTCTCACTCAACAACTCAGCCCTGAATTAGACAAGAAGAAGAAGACAGTCGAAGAAGAACAGCGTTAGAAGATTTCGGGCGAGAGACCAATCACAAGACCCTTTCACTCGGCCCCCGGCTGCCTTAACTAGTTCAGGCAACCCGAGATTTGCGCCGGTCATGGGAAGGTCATTAAAGACGTTAGCAAAGCTAGTGGATGGCTGGGTTAGCCACACGATGTTTTTGACATATGATGTATATTCACATTCCCTGAGGCTGTTTAATCTATTTGTTATATAATATTGTGCAGAATGATGTTTTTGTGGTATTTTAAGACCAATGAAAAGTTCATTTGTCTGTTACATTAATATGAGCGCCATAGCGCGGACGGTGTGGTAACATGAGAGAAGTCAACCTGAACCAGAGGTGGTTGTCTTACTAAAACACACACAGAGCGGAAACCCAAACCAGACGTGGACGTGTTACTAAAACACACAGCAGAAAGCTGGTAGAGTTTTGGTACACGTTAGCCTGTAAGTTGTATTTGGGGCTAAGATAAGTACACGATCATTCCATTCAGATAAACCAAAATGCTAAAGCATTTGTGTCTTTTGGTGTAGATGGTTAAAACAGGTTTGATTACAACAAGTAAATCTAATTATTCAGATCCTAAACAGCTCAGTGATTCACATGTCATAAGTGAGTTAGTTGTGGATCTTTCAAACTGGTGGGTCTCGGTGGGTTTTAGTTGTTCATTCAGGCTGTACGATTTGTCCATGCATGAGGAGTCGTGGGGTTAGTAATGAGATATATTTAAAAAACTGATGTGTTGCTCTTTTGCTAAATCACAATACAAATGGCTCATTAACCCTCAGAATATGATGTCTCACCACCAAATCTGCATTTTGGAGACAAAAGTGCAACATTTCACTTTCCACTATTTCAAAACTGGTTTATTTGTTTGTTTGCATCTTAACTGTTGCCTTTTAGGTGACACATCCAGTTTTGTTTTGTTTTTTAAGAATCTCCATTTAAACATAAGATGACAAGAGAGAAGAAGAGCTAAACTGCTCTATACTTTGTGTGCTTGTGTGCAGTTTTCTCTAGGAAGCAGGCCCCTCTGTTTGGACATGCTCAGTACGTGTTTTACATATTGTTCTTTTCACGCGCCCAGTGTTCCCACATAGCAGCGGTGGCGCCCCACTGGTCAATGTGTCCATAAATAACATCCTCTGAAGTTTAGTGAGAAATTGCACAAGTGGACAGTGAAAGGCTCATAACTTCTGGTCTCGTCAATGGAGTGTGAGTGTGCGGAGGAACTGTGGAGGAACATAGAACTAACAAAGCTCCAGCCGTGTAGCACTGCGTGGGCAGACGCGCACACACACTGCCTGTCTCGAACTCTCACTTCACACTTCTCTGATCTTCTACAGTGGAAAGATCTCGAGCCCAGATTACACCACTGTTTACCTCCACTCACAGGGTGATGTAACCATCAGCTCAGGCGTGATGCTTACATCAGCCATTGAGACGCATATGGTAATGATAGGATTTTGCAATAGCAATACTCCAAATATTTCCAAATATTTTCAGCAATAAATTAATGTTTGAATTTGAATCCCTTGTTTAAAAAGAGGGAGCCTAGGGAAGAACTTAGCCGTCTCAGCCACCCTCAGTCCGATTACAAATATACTTCAATAAAATTTTGCATGAATTGTGCATATCTATGCAGTGTGTACTCAGAATGTGTCCAGAAATTCTCTGAGGTTTTTGTGAAGCGAAAGGAACATTGTGCTCCCCAAACAGGTGTAATCATGGTGAAGTGGGGGTTGCCTCTGTCTTTACAACGACATTTTTCTTGGTTTGATGTAGTTGTTGTAGTGTTTTTTACACGTACTCCCTGGCTGTAGAGGGCTGGGATTGCCGGTAGTATTGCTGTCCTCTCCTTTCCTCGTTAACACAGGAGCAGCAGAGGAAGGACCCGCCCAGCATCGTCAAACAAGCCGCCGCCCACCCCACAAACAGGGCGGAGCCAAACTCATACCTGGAGACAGATGGAAGAGCTCGGCTTTAGGAAGGAAGGCTTTCAACTGAAAGTTGGAGACTTTCAGCTTACACTGTGCAACCACTGTCCTTAAAAGGACTGGTTCTTTCTATGGTTTAGGAAGAACAAGACCAGACCTCTGGGGGTCTTTTTAATTTAGACAACAGACAGATATGCAAACAGAAATGTGTGTTTACTCTGAACTGGTTATTTGTAAAGATGTTCAGATGTGCTAAAGATGTAAAGATGTGCTAAAATATCATGGCAATTATATTTGAAAATATGAACATGAGACACAATGATCAGAATATTCTCACAGCAATTTACTTTTTTCTTATTGCCTGTCATCATAATAACATCACTCAGAAATCTGAACAATTTTGGTTCACAATTGTGTCATACCTGTAGTGATTTCTTACCTGGCATTGATTGGTGTGTTTGGATCAAAAAAGTGGTAAGAGACTTGTGTGGCGTACCAGGATACAGACACCAGTGTGCAGACGCCTAGCAACAACAACCAGATCAGAGAGTGTTTAGTGCACACACAGAAATGCCTCTCTGTTTACTTCCATTCAAATGACCCTGATAGCACTGGAATGTCCATTTCCTGTTTACAGCTGTCTGTCAGCAGGACACAATCGGTGCTGAAGCCCCAGACCCCATGAAACCGCAAGTGCAAGTTAATGAAGGAATAATGAAATGTAATTAAGGAAGTTTAGCAAAGCTGAAACCCACTGAATGAGAATATACCCTAAGCTGTTTCTCCTGCTTCCTGGATGAACCTTACTTATGTTCGCACTCAACATGAAATAAGCAATTACAAATATGTCCTGCCGTTTCTGGGCCTAATTACAGTGAATCCCCAGGGCTTGCCTTGAGCAGAACACCCACGTGAGATGCAGCCTGAAAAATGCAGACTTCACGTGGCATGCGGGACGTGAGGCGTGTGGGACGCCATTACCTGCGAGCAGGAACAGGGCTCCTCCTGCCACTGCTATCTTGTTCTTGGTGGATGGGTTGTTGTCACCCACTTTGGTGCATTTCATCCCCACCACACTGACGATGATGCCGATGAAGCCCATGAGCACGGAAATGACCATCAGAGCCCGACACGTCTGGATGTGAACTGGGGAGGTCAAGGAAAGAGTTAAAACTCAGTTAATAGAGCCTCCTAGCAGATGTTTCATGGATTATAATCCATCATGATGTTGTAAACTAACTTAAATCACTCAGGTATGGAATATTATGCAGTAACATGAATGTAAAGCTTCTGACCTGTTGCTTGTTTTCCATATGTCTAGCCCTGTGTGGTATGCAAATAAAATACAAATCTTTTGTTTGGTCTACTTTACAACTAGTAACAAGATGCTTAGGAGTTGATTAATGAAGTCATCTAGGGTGCAGTCCCCTTTAAAACAGGACTATTGCAGTTTAATCTTTACACTGCACTTCTCTGACATTATACTTTATACCCATGTGTCTTGTGGTGACTCAGAAGTGCATCTCAGTTCCACTGTGATATTCTGTGGATAACCCACACACTTTTCAGCGCATACATATGACCGTAGGAGGGACATTTTTACGTTTCACAGAAGGAATTAGTGTGGCTTGCTCCACAAAGGAGGATTGTTTGCACAACCCTGCCATCCTTTTGTACGAGGTAGATGTGCATAACGCGTCAGTCCTCACACCCGCAGCTTCTTCATGACCATCATCCACACTGTTTCGCTTTCTACGAACATTCAGTGAACTTTGCCACTGCTACTGTACCTCGCTGAGCTATTCTGCCCGGGACCTCTCTGACCAACCCTTACAGAACTCTACAGAAGCCCAGAAAAAAAAGCAACCGATCAACTCAGCGTATTAAATGTGCCAATAAAACAAGTTTCTCAACATTTCAAAGACGAGGACCGAGCAGGGAAATGTCACACGACTTTTGAAGTTTGATTCATACGTGTAAGGGTCCCCTTTGAAGCACGACTATAGCGAACGAGAGAGAGAGAGCGGTTCTCTCTTAGGCTGCTTTCGTCCTGCCTCTTGCCGCCTTCTTCTGTTTAAAGGGGGGAGTGGGATGTGACCCAGCAGGGCGTCACTTTGATCCCGGGGTCCTTGTTTGAATAGGACTTGTTGGAGTCGAGGGCGCGCAGGGGGGAGGAGACCACCTCCCACAAGCCCCTGCCCAGTGCCAGGGCTGGCAGTGGCAGGCACAGAGCAAGCGAGGCTAACGAGAGTGCACTTTGACAGCCTGCATACTTCAAGAGGATGCGTGTGTGTTTTAGGCCTTTGTCTATTGTGAGGAGGCTTGTGGGCTGTTTCCAACGTCATATCTGAAGCACCTCTCTACACATTCCCCACAGAAGACAAAAAAAAAACATTGACGTCACATTCATCAGAATTCCATTTTAGACATTTTACTCCTGAGACTCATTCTACACTGAGTACACTAAATATCACATTTGGTCATGTGAGGCAGCTCCTACATGCTTGAGTAGATGTTTGGTACGGACTTATATGCAAATTCAAAAGGAAACAGTTTTACTTTAAGTCTGTTTTTACCTTTAAAGTTTCTGCGTTCAAACAGAGCTCATTCCAGCCACCCTTTCCTGTTTCATTAAGAGTCTCTGCAGGGAGGGGCTGATCTCCACTGTTAAAGAGGTCAGCTGACAGCACACATAACAATCATTCAAGAAAGGACAAGGAGAAACTGCTGGCAAGATGGTCAGACAATGTAGGGCTGTAGGAGAATGCCCCTACATAAGCTCGAACATTGCAGTCACTATCCACCCGGATGACCTAAGTCAGAGCCAAACAAAGCCACTAGCCAGGGAGGGGAGTGTGGAACCAGACAGTCCCTTCACCCACTGGGGGTGCTGGGAAGGAGATCCCACCACTGTACTGTAGTCAGCTGCAGAGATATCTCTGTCTCTCCGTCTGGGTTATTGCGCACTGAACATCTATTGTGAAGCTCGGTGTGCTGCATGCGCTTTGCAGAACGTCTCCAATGTATCTTAACACAGCTGTTGTGTTTAATACGTCTGTACGTTGTTGCTTTATTACGTAAGATATGAAGTCAATGATGCTACTGGTATTCTGTTTTTAGCATATCTATAAACTGCATCTATATGAATTGTAGCTTCAGCAACCATCCAAAAAAGGTGCAATGATGTAATCTAAATGATGTGCCAGGCATCAGGGTATGTTATAAATATGCCCTTTTGAAATCATGTGATAATGTATGTCTCTAGTGTATATTTTACCATAGGCCTATTAGCACAGGAAGAAACAATGCTAGTGTATTGTGTGGGGAAGTGTATTTAGCATTCTAGACATATCTTTGGTGTTTGACTCAACACTAGGCTTTTATTCTCAAAACAACTACTATTCATGCCATCAAGACAATAAGATGTTTTTATTACAGTGATGAGCAAAAACAAACAGATGTTGCATTTCCGAAGATCCAACCAAACATAATTTTCTGTGTTTTAAAAACATATTAGAAGTAATTCTTGCATTTTTACAATGTATGCCCCATCATGAGAAACAGTTGTTGTGTTTATCCATCGTAACAGTGGTGAAGTGTAAACAATGTGGGTGTGGTGCAGTTTGTCATAATATATCCAAGTACTTCAAATATTCCATTGAGAAATGAATCATAATGAGAATAGTTTAGTGCTTGAGATAGGCAAGAGATGACTGTTCCTTATTAAATTCAAATCAACAAGCTACCACAAAACTGAGAGTGACAGTGGCTGTAAATGCTGATTAACAGCTGTGTAATGGTACCCTCTCTATTTCAACAGTCAATGAGGACCTCGCTGAGGTTGCCTGTAGGTCGCATAAGGCTTTAATTAACATATGTCAGCCGTTGCATATTTTTAATCTGATGGATTTTACAAGATGATTAAATCCATATGTTTGCTTTAGTAGCAAGATTATATTCTCTCCTTTTCTGTTTTCATTTGTCAGCATCTGTCAAATTTAATTGGTCTCAATGGGTAGAAAGATGCCTTACTGTAAATATGTATTTTCGTATTAAAAATATTTTTCTCCTTCACATATCCCTGACTTGACTCGAATGTTTCATCGCACGTAAAACTTCTACAGACCTCAAACAACAGAGCGGTTTGTGGATGGAGCGGGACCCAGCCACGTCTGCTCGACCAATCGGACGCTGCCGTCTCTGGAAAGGTGGTACTTACTGTCGAGGGAGAGCAGGGAGTCGAAGATCTTACACTGCACTTGACCCGTGCTCTGAGACGCACACGACATCCACAGGCCTTCGTACAGGCCCACCGCCATGATGATGGCGTCCCCTGCGTAGGACGACTGCTTCCACTGCGGCAGCACCGTGGTGGAGATGATCCCGATCCATCCTCCCAGAGCCAGGAAGTAGCCGAGGAGCTGGAACCCCGAGTTCGCCATGCCTCCCTGTACGCTCCTTTATGGGGAATCAAACGTTGCTGATTTTGCTCTTCTTATAAATCAGGATGCTGCTCCACAAAAACCACCTGTTCTGGCAAGCAGCTGTCCCATAAACACTAAAGTCCCAACAATGTCCCACAATTCCTAGCAGCAGACAGCACAGCACGCTAGGCCCCCCAACCAAAAGTGTTCAGTTTCTTCCTCTTGACAACTTGCTTGCCGTATCCACTACTTGCGTTCAGGATCAGCACATGGCATCCGGAGGTCCCTGCCTCTGTCACTAGCACAAGCGTCTGTCAGACCAACCAACAGCCCTTGCCCTTAATGGGAGGATTCACTCTTGTTCCTCTGAGAAGCACCACCTCCACCCTGGGGTCGGCTGCAGACCGGGAGAGAGGGAGCCGTACGTGTTCGCGGGTGCAGACAGACTCAGAACTCCTCTGGAAACTGCATAGTTGCTCTTGTCACACTCCAGTGGGTCTGCATGGTGCTTGGCGGGACTGGGCAACTGTAATAGGGGGGGGAAAAAAACAGAGGGAAAACTTCACAAACAGAGCCCTGATAGGCTGAAGGCAAAAAGGGGGCGGAGGGTCAGGCCTCTGAGCATGCTCAAATCGTCTGATCTGCTAAAGACACGCCCACTGAAAGGAATGTAAAGTTCTGCTCATTAAACCCATATGTCACTGGCAGAGGTGAACCACAGAATTAGGAGCTGTAGTGCATGCTGTAATCCTAATTTATAATCCGCCTGGTGTGAGATGTGCTGTGAGGACGATCAGATCCATACACAGGTTTGCACAAGTATAAACTCACAGGAGGATGAAAAGTGAAGGTGTGATCGTGGTGGTGTCTGCTGCTCACTGTGCCTCCATTTGCATATGTGTTTCTTAACCAGCCTTGTGGGAACAGGCCTGGATCCCTGGCAACCATGTGCATAAGTCACCCTTTAGAACAGTACTCTCATGAAAAGGACGTGTCGCCCACAGACAAAACCGCCCGCACTGGGGATTTAGAGGCTGACCCATGACAGCTCTAAGGATCTCCATGGGAACGTTGCTCGGATTAATCCCAGAGAGGGAGAGGAGGAGAGAGAGATTGGGTCGGTCACTGGTGGCTGCAGAAAACTGTTATCAAGTATGTTTGTGACACGCAAAATATTCAAAAGAAGCAGAGAACGAGGGCTCTGATTCATCATCATCATCATCAGTGTTGATCATGAAAGTAAAAATACAGCTATTACAACAACAAACTGAAGTACAAAAAATGTCCAGATCATAATATCTTTCAGGTTTTTAAAATGTTCCAAAAGTAACACTACATTAAAGAACTAAGTGTTCCAGTAACTCCCTTAGTAGGGATCCAGTGGGTTTACTGGAGATGTCTAATGGGTTTTTCTGAACCATATCCACAGAATCAGGATTACGTACCCAGTTCATGAAGTCATGGTTCGTGTGCCCTCCTGAGATGTATGTTTTTGTAGACACAGAGCTTCATTATCTGGATGGCAAAAATTCCTTTAATCCCCCTGAGACCTCAAGATCGCCCTCCATCAGCCCCTTCAGCCAAACAACCCCAGGATGGCCACCCCACCCCAGTATTGCCACTGCAAGATCTCCCCAGGCTTGCTGTTTACACTGGAGTGGATCTCAGCAAAACTGTGTGGTTTGGACAGACCTTTCTCCAAACACCTCTAACCCCATCTCCCAGATTAAAATACCACGCCGCCACAGTCCCTTGGCCCTGCGCAAATACCTCCTCTGCAGGCAGAATGGAGGTGGGTGGAGTGAAAGTGGGTGGAGTGGGGGAGAAGGCTGTGATAGGACCATCATCTCCACCACCTCAACCCATCACAGACATCCACACCAGAGAAGCGTAAGTAAAACGGCTACAAAAAGTGTAGCATGACGTCCCTGTACACCAATCATACGTAGAACAGAAAGGAAGAGTGAAGATGAAGGAAAGTGTGAATCCTTGAAGTGTGGATCCTGTTTAAAAGGAAGAGGAGGCCTCTGTAAAGAAAACAACTGAAGTGGCTACGTCACCAAGGTGAAACCACCGGGCTGGATTCATCTTGCATTCGCTTACACTATCCAGAACTGACGAACCCTCTGAACTACACAGGCAACAAGGAGACCAGGCACGAACAAACAATTACGTTTTATTTCATTTCCATCACTTTGTGCAAAACAATATTAAACAACACCAATTAGCTGAGAGCCGGTTGGTCAGGGTCACATGCGACCGGCTCTGGCTTTGATGTAAAAGGCCGCGAATGTCACAACCAGGACATGACTCCCAGTTAGCAGCTCTTCAGCTAATGGTTCCAGTCAAAGTGATTTCTGCACTCTCTGCCCTGTAGGAGCTGTGCAGAAAGACCCCTGACAGCACATGGACCCTGTCAGCGTGGCTTATGGACCCAATCATTTCTCCTTCCTCTCTGCCAATAGTTACACCATTTTTAATAAACAATAAAAAAATAATCAGCCTCTTTCACCCTCCGAAATAAAATCTAAAATTGCAGCAAGATGCACACATCCTTTTATCTGGGCAGTACCTGGAACGTCCAACCCTACACCATCCAAAACAGCAGGTAGGGTCAGTCAGGTGGGGAAGGTCAGGTAGGGTGGGTCAGGTAGGGTCAGTCAGGTGGGGAAGGTCAGGTAGGGTCGGTCAGGTGGGGTCAGTCAGGTAGGGTCAGTCAGGTAGGGTCAATCAGGTAGGGTGGGTCAGGTAGGGTGGGTCAGGTAGGGTCAGTCAGGTGGGGTCAGTCAGGTAGGGTCAGTCAGGTATGGTCGGTCAGGTAGGGTCAGTCAGGTAGGGTCAGTCAGGTAGGGTCAATCAGGTAGGGTGGGTCAGGTAGGGTGGGTCAGGTAGGGTCAGTCAGGTAGGGTCAGTCAGGTAGGGTCAGTCAGGTAGGGTCAATCAGGTAGGGTGGGTCAGGTAGGGTGGGTCAGGTAGGGTCAGTCAGGTATGGTCGGTCAGGTAGGGTCGGTCAGGTAGGGTCAGTCAGGTAGGGTAAGTCAGGTAGGGTCAATCAGGTAGGGTGGATCAGGTAGGGTGGGTCAGGTAGGGTCAGTCAGGTAGGGTCAGTCAGGTAGGGTAGCAGTCCTGCTCCAGGGCCCTTTGAGGGATCTCTCCACTATGTGTCCCAGTCAGCAGCCATTCCATTTAAACAGAGAAGCACAAGAAAACTTATCCATGTTAAACTACTACACGCCTTCTAAATACATTTGCAAGCATGACGACCTCTCAGACAGAACTTTGTTCACCTGGCAGATCACGGTGACACTGCAGGAGCTGTAGATGCCATGTTGATGTTTGTCTTCCACTTGGCCTTGATTTACATTCTCACACTGCTGCCTATAAATCAGTTATAACAGCACTAACCATCCAATGGATTAAACTTGGAGAGCACACTGCATATTTGAACAGAGGGAAACAATAATGTTCTTTTAAATGATGCTTGCTAGCGTCGAGGAGATCCTCTGCCAAAGCCCCACTCCACTTCATCGTTGCACACACACAGAGCTCCAGCCTTCCACCCTCTGGACGTCCATCAAAGCACCTCGTCCCCCGGCCGTCCTCCCGGTGCTTCCAGTCCTCGTTTATAATGTGGAACAGCCAATAGTTGTCCTGCAATACTAATGAACCTCAATTAGTCCCAGGTGGACACTCCCCGCTGAGGGTCCTGAGGGCTTGTTCAGTGTCACCATCTTACAAAAGCTCAACTAGTCCATGTCACAGTGTGCCATACAGGGAGGGAGACACCTCTCAGCAAACCCCCCCACACATACACACAAACACACACACACATACTCACACACACACATGCACACACACAAAATCTCCTAATAATTAATCATTCTTGGGTTCCTTTCCTTTCTTCCTTATTTAAGCCCACAGGGGCCCACACTGGGGCCCACAGATGCCCACATCACAACAAACACCACAACAGCCCAATGTAGCAATAGTGGGAACGTAGATCTGGGAACAAAAGCAACAGCTGAGTGGATAAGATGATCCTTTGCAATACATGTACCTGCAGCAAATCACAGTATGTTTCTGTACTTGCAGTGGAGAAGACTCTGGAGGAGTCTCACATGTTCACTAGGGCTATCTCAAAGATCTGCTCCTGGAGATATTTCTAAACAGGAAACTGCTCCATGAGCTTGACGAAGTAAGCAAATCAGTGCATGATCAGAGTGTTTATGGGTCGTCTAGGTTGGAGTTGTCAGACTGTTTGGGTTGTCATGGTTGGAGTTATCAGACTGTTTAGGTTGTCTAGGTTGGAGTTATCAGACGGTTTGGGTTGTCTAGGTTAGAGTTATCAGACTGTTTGGGTTGTCTAGGTTGGAGTTATCAGACGGTTTGGGTTGTCTAGGTTGGAGTTATCAGACGGTTTGGGTTGTCTAGGTTGGAGTTATCAGACGGTTTGGGTTGTCTAGGTTAGAGTTGTTTGAATGCAGTGTAGTTCTACTCTAGACAAGGTGTCTGCATTTTAGTCTGTTTTCGAATGTTTATTTGTTTGCTTGTTTGTTGTTTTTGCCTCTTGTTTGATTATTTTAGGCCCGTTATGCCTATTGAACTGTGTTAAAATTTTGGTGTTTGCCATTCTATGATGTCACTTTGGTGTTTGCCATTCTATGGTGTCTTTTCTGTCTTTTTATCACTGTGGTGTTGTTTTACAGTTAGATAAAAAATAAATAACTTTAGTTTCTTTCTTTAGTTCCTATTCACTCAAGGTTTCTGAATAAAAATGCAGCTGTCATGTCATAATAAGAGCACGTGGATTTGAGCAGTAGCTTGCCTTCTAAGTTGAACTGTTTGAATTCAAGGAAGTATAAATGTATATGCAAATTATTGTGATTCATGGCCGCAACACTTACACTTACATCACTGCGTAGTTGCACGAGTGAGTGGCGTTGAGCTCGGAGGGTGAGAAAAAAGGGAGTGAGTTCCAAGTTTAGCTCTGGCTGTGGTTTATACATCACGCTGGCGATGAAGATGACTGAGTGTTTTCTGCCATCAGCCTCAGCCTCTCTGTTCGTGCCAGGAAACCTGCCAAAGCCACGGTGACCCTACATCCCTGCACGTGGTTCTGGGGGTGTGTCAAACGAAAGGAGGCGGGCACTGTTACTGCACCGTATGGGATGAGAGGGACAGAGCATGTTTAGGATGAGAGGGACAGTGTGTGTTTAGGACGAGAGGGACAATGTGTGTTTAGGATAAGAGGGACAATGTGTGTTTAGTATCAGAGGGACAGTGTATGTTTAGGATCAGAGGGACAGCCTGTCTGATGTGAGACACATGCAAATCTGGGTGTCTACAGGAATTCAAGCAGTGACAAAATTAGAGAGAGATTATTACTCAAAATTAGAGAGAGATTATTAATCACAATTAGAGAGAGATTATTAATCAAAATTAGAGAGACATTAATTCGCAAAAACAGATGAGCTGACTTCAGAAGCTCTCCAGACAGTGTCTCAGCACGAGGTGACGGTTAGTTAAGTTTGTTCAGTCTGTGGCGGGCCACGAGTCTTTCAGAACATGTTCAAATGGACTCGAGTTCAACATGCTGAGTTGGGTTGTCATCTCAGCTGCATGCCGGCAGCAGATGAAGGCACACTCAGACAGGGCTCAACGTACTGTGGTCTCCTCCTGCCTCACAATCCTGCACCCCCTCTGTGATAACAAGCTTTAGTCTTTTTGGTGAGACCTGGTCCAGGTCTGAAAACAGCTCAGTCTGGCCTCATTAAAACATTTGGACAGAATCCACTGGCATGCCATCTGCCTGCACAAGGTGCAGGTTTGCCCCGACCCAGGCAAAGAGAATGCACGAGAACCCAGGGGAGAGGCTGGAGAACCCAGGGGAACCCGGGGGAACCCATCCCAGCCATCGGAGCTGCCGCAAAGCAGCCCAGATGACTATGGCATCATTCATAGGTTTTGTGAGGAGGGAGGATATGTCACACACACACACACACACACATACACACACACACACACACACACACACACACACACACACACACACACACACACACACACACATACACACACACACACACACACACACACACACACACACACACACACACACACACACACACTCATACACACATACCCGTCACACACACACACACACACACACCCCTCATAGATTTACGTCCAGGCACAGATGCACATGCTCACTGCATTGGGTTTGTATGGTGCGAATACGGGGTGTGAGTTCCATGTTTAACTCTGGTTGTGGTCGCTGTGTTTACACCTTACAGATCTTACTTAATATTGGTAGACAAAAGAACATTTTGCTAGTATATTCAGCCAAAGTGTCTGAAACTTTGTCAGAAGCAGCGACAAAGTTCTGTCCTTGCCAATCTGCCTTCATCTCTGCACCTTGTTCACTCGTACCTTGAAGACACACTTGCCGATGTTCTTTCCTAAAGCTGCTTACATATTTAGTGTTAAATCACTAGGTGTTTTCCCTGGGAATCATACCCAGCACATTCACACCATACCTGCTCTGTCAGGTGAGCTACAGTTACACACAAAACCAGTGACTGAACTAGAGCACTGGTAGACTAGCCTGCCACAACTTCAAAAACTGATATACAGTACAAGAATATGAACATCATTTGGCTCAATGAAGCCTCCTCTACTTTGGTGCTGCAGTGTTTACCTGCTCACCACTGCACCATGACTTTGGAGTGAGTGATCTTGCTGGATACAGATGATCTTGTCACTAATACAAAATGTTTCCTCAATATGGTGGCGCTTTGTTTGTGTCAGTGAACTGTAAAGGCAGCAGAACCCGCTCTAATTGAAATGGGTGACTGTAATTGTACTAACAGACTTGCATCCCCAGACATTGGGTGGAAACCCAGTGAGCTATTATGATGCAGAGTAATTAGCTTTAATTAACAACTGAGATAGTGAGCTTTTATTTATTGCATATAAGTATCAATTAACGTCCCCCTTAGCAAGAACTTGGTTTTAGAACATCAATATTTCTTAAACCCAATGCGGGGGCATGAGGCCCACCCACCAACTCCAGCTACTCAGCACCGTCAATCAGACCTCCAATCCAAGACAAACAGATGGAGAGGGCTTGGTCCTTTCAGTGCACAACACTAACATCCTTCAAACTCAAAGCACCTTTTGTCATTTCCTGGTTAGTGGAATGTACATTTTTCTTGCTGCTCTTTCTAATTTAGGTTCAGCATAAACTAATAGTTAATTAAAAGCTACAATGGGCCACTTTCCATCATTAAGTAAACAAAGCTGGGAACTACACGAGGAAAATAACATAGGATGCATTAGGTTAACAGTTAATAATAGTGTTAAAGTCCATGCAATAATGCATTCATTCATTGAAATTCACATCAGGACATGCATGAAGAACACGAAGATGAACTCACGAGGTTGTGTCAGGTGATCACAGTCCCGTCGGATCATGTCCAGATGATCTGCTGCCTGTTTTCCTCCAGGAGCCGCAGGAGTGATTAGATTCGTCGATGATGTGCACCGAGCTCAAGAGCACACAGCCCATCACCAGATACTTTTACACTCTTCATTGCATGGATTTTTGTCCAGGGCCTTCCATTGCTAAGCCAGGCTTAAGAATCAGCTGATGTGATCAAAGGAAAGATGTCATGGTCTGGCTAACAGGAGCGGAGTGGTCCTAAGACATGGATGGGGCCTCCCAGTGGACCTTGAGCTACACTACGTGCCTCGACACGGGAAACCATGGCCGTTTGTTCCCTGTTCTTAGAAACCTCGTTAGCGGTTTCCGGAGTGGCGTTTGCCATCCCTCTCATCGATGCTCAGGGAGCCGACAGCCCTCCTCTGCTGTTGTAAGCCGAGGCAGGAGTGAGGACCAGCGTGTCCCTGTTGGTTGGACTGAAAGGTGCTTTTTCATCTTCTGTAGCATAACACTCAAGTGTCCATGGTGGACCAGGTCCATATTCATCAAGAGTGACCTCTGAAAAGAAAGCCGATCACTCAGAGCAAATAGGAGGCCCTGCTTACTTGGAGGGCACAGGGCACACAGCCATGTCTGGATGGGGTCTTAGGTAATCACCCCCACCTGCACCACCACCTGGGGAAATAATTAAAGTAGAGCATGAAGATGGAGGCCTCCTACTGAAGGGCTTCCACCTGGCAGGGGTGGAGTGTGGCTGGTGGGTGTAGCATGTCCAGTGGGTGGAGCGTGACTGGTGGGTGGAGTGTGATCGGTGGGTGGAGATTTCAGCGGGTGGAGGGTACTGGCTAGAGTCAACACGCCCTCGTCGTATTGGCAAAGCTTTACGAGACTGAGCTGGGCACGATAACTGAAAACGACAGAGATTCGGAGGGGAATGTGTTGAACTTAATCCACCATTGTGCTGTGGTCCTTAGCTTTTTGGCAGCTCAGGCAAGGAGGACATTCTTCTACCCAGAGGAAACTCTAATGTGGTTGGAAGAGCCGTGCGTAATGTGAAGGGAGAAATGTGCCATCTCGGACAAAGCCAGTAAAGACCAAAACAGTCTGACTTTCACCCACTGAGACATGAGTTATTTTCTTAGAAAGAATTCTGAATAATTAAGATGTTGACGTGAATATTCCATGTATGCAAACTGAGATATACGGCCAGGGTGCAGATGAGCGTTAAGACTCCTTGGCTCCTCCCCCTTAACCCCCTTGCCTCCTCCCCCTTCCCTCCCCTTCTGTTGCTCAGCTCAGCTTGACACTGTGGCAGAGAGGCCTGGCTGTGCTCTCCTGTTTCCATGACAATGTTCAGTGACATCTTTATTTGACAGGCCTGCAACAAAAAGGCTCCCAGAAACGACGCCTCTCTGAGGCGGTGAAGAGCGTTCTGGGCTGTTAGGAGATGCTCTCAGCTGGAAATGTTAATGTCATGATTTCCATGAAGGTGCTGTGTGCTGCGAATGTTAAACTGACTTTCTCCAAACTAAACTGATGTTGGAATTCTGCCATTTTTACCACTTGCACTTAAATTAGAGCGCAGCACGTCTTCTAGTGCTAAAGGCTTTTTCATGAACCTTCGTGTCTTGATCGCTTGCTGTTAAAAGTAAACCTTCAGTTTCCTGCCCTGACATTACACTGCTGGCTCAGGAATTACTTGCATAGTTCACTAATGACCAGTGTGAGAAGATACATCAGTCTTAAGTGGCTCAGTCAGGGCTGCAGGTCCAGAGTCCTGTACAGCTTGGTGATTTCTTTACTTAAACACTCCCCTTTATCCTAATAATGAACGGAGCAGTTGGATTGAGTGTATATGGGCAGGAACATTAACTGTACTGCACTCAAATTCTCCAGGACTATAGATCTGCATCTGTGGGGCATGTTTAACGTTTAAAGTCCTTATGAGCAGTGATGAACGTTTCCTTCCTCACACGTGACCCCATCACCTATCTCACGTATCTCACCTTTCTCAGCTGAAGAGCTGCCACTCACCCAGTCCTGCTCATCTTCCAAGCCTGTCCCAGACCAGTACGTGGCCTGTCCCAGGCCAGTATGGGGCCTGTCCCGGGACAGGATTGGCCCTGTTCTGCTCCAGTACGGGGCCTGTCCCGGGCCAGTGTGGGGCCTGTACCGGGACAGTACGGGGACCGTCCAAGTCTTGGGGGAGTGGGGGTAATAGGGAGACACTTCATCATGGTGCTTGCTGAAGTCATCATCCAGGCATCCATCAAATCTACTTACAATGCCATCCATTGTTTTCCACTAAGACAAGGTTTGTTTTCGACCTTAGGCAAAGAGCACAGAATATGAAATAAGACTGTAGTGGCTGGTCCACTAGCACTGGACCGCTAGATTAACCTCAAACTCTTGAAAGAGCAGGATAATTATTGTAATTGTTTTTCTGCAATTTAAATGCACCTCATAAAAAATACATTATATGGCATTGTAATGATGTTTGGTTTTCTAATGGTAGGGAATTAGGTTTATGGACTATTTTACTATTCTGTTAAATAAATCCTGACAATATAATTCTTTTTTTCATGGAAACCCTAGCTTAACCTGTGTCAGGACTCATTAGACTGCTGTTTTATTTTCCTGGCTACCTTTTCAAGTCAGAGAGTTGGAATTAATTTCGTCAGGCCGTGTCCTGCTGCGTCCAGCCTAATCTGACCCAGAGAGACCTGCTGCCCCGCTCTCCATGGAAACCACTCATAGATACTTGCAATCTCTCCACTTTCGTTTGGAGCCTTTTCCATGAAAAGAGAATCAACACGAAGCATGTTCTTTCTTCAGCAGCCACGTACGCTTGACGTGAGGCACATGACTGCCTGCTCACGTGGTCCTCGCAGTGCCTTACGGGACCACTGCACTGGTGATGCTCCATGTTTTTGGGCAAGTGGTTTAAACATATTAAACTTTTGGCCCTCTGTTCCATGCTGCTCTCTGTAATAATGCCTCCACGGTATTTTGCTTCATGCCAATCATGGCTGCCAGCACAATATTGCAACTGGAATCAATTCTCTGCCCTTTAACAAGGGGACCAATAAACGGAGTGTAATGCCGTTTTATAAACGAGCACCAGTGCCGCTGTCTCTTGTCTCTTGTCTCATGTTCCTCTGCTAATGAAGAAAGACGAAGGCTATATGTGAGCACAACAGGATATGTCAACTGTGTATTTATTGTGTTTATTTGTGCCGGGCCAGTAAAAGGCAGAGCTATGTGTAGTTGTGCACACATGCAGCAGTGCGCTCGCCATCAGAACAATAGCTAACCACATACAACACAAATCCTGCAGAAGACAATACAGCCTGTGTGTTCCAGCTCTGGCGTGACCCCCAGGACACTGTGCGCACAAACACACAAAGAGAGCACAGAGAGAGGGGACACGCCCCATCAGGAGTGGGGGGGGGGTGTTGAAATGGTCTCTGGCCACTGTCGAACATTAGCATTCTCTGAGGTTTTCATAACAGGGACAAATCTAATTTCACTGCTTCCAAGTGCAAGTTCTTTCAAACAAGCTATTGACTCAATTTAATGTGCTCTGTTTTGGAACTGGCGCTGACCAAAACCGCCTCTTAAAATGATTTCAGCTTCAGTTCAGTCGTCTCCTCAAGTATGCTACTAAAGAAGGCGTAACACTACAAACATGTCTCAGAGTAACTGCACATGAGGACCGAATGGTTCTGCATTTGTTGTGCATTCTATAAACTTGAATTATTTTCATCAACTTGCAAAACAAAAGTGGAGATGTTGAAGCCAGTTTCAGTGTCTGTCAGGAGAGTCTGTCTGTGTGTGTGTGGGGGGGGGGGGGGGGGGGGGGGCAGTGGGGGGTGCATGATTCTGGCTTCTGTCCCAGTCCCTCCATCTCTCCTTTAAGTCACACAAGAGGACACACACTGCTGGCCTGGTGTGACCACCAACACTGAACGCTGTGTAATAAATAATTGTGTAATAAATAACTGTGTAAAAATTATTGCAAATGACTGCAAAAAATTAGGAAACCACCATAGAAAAACACAGAAGCTTTGGTAAGACATTGGAATGATGCTTTATTGCTTAGATTACAAACTGTGGTCAAAGAATGCTGAGGGTGGGGGTGGGGGCCTCTTATGTCATTTGTGCTTATGTGTTTTGCTCACTTGGTGTAAACCCCAAACACATTGTGGATATTATTTCCTGAGTTCTGGAAATCCGGCGTCAGCAGTGCAGTGGTGATGACACTATCACTATTACACTATCACGATCACTATTACACTATCAGCATTACACTGTCACACTATCACTATCAAACTATCACTATTACACTATCACGATCACTATTACACTATCACTATCAAACTATCACTATTACACTATCACGATCACTATTACACTATCACTATCAAACTATCACTATTACACTATCATTACACTGTCACACTATCACTATCAAACTATCACTATTACACTATCACGATCACTATTACACTATCAGCATTACACTGTCACACTATCACTATCAAACTATCACTATTACACTATCACGATCACTTTTACACTATCACTATCAAACTATCACTATTACACTATCATTACACTGTCACACTATCACTATCAAACTATCACTATTACACGATCACGATCACTATTACACTATCAGCATTACACTGTCACACTATCACTATCAAACTATCACTATTACACTATCATTACACTGTCACACTATCACTATCAAACTATCACTATTACACTATAACTATTACACTATCACAATCACTATTACACTATCAGCATTACACTGTCACACTATCACCATCAAACTATCACTATTACACTATCGCAATCACACTGTCGCACTGTTTCTATCATATTGTCATAGAAAGTCCATAGATAGTCCATTCTTTGTTTTGTGGAGGGTAAACCTGGTTTTAAGAAATTAACTCTATAGCACGCTTACACTTAAATAGTATCTCCACAAATCAATAAGTACAAAACCTAAAATACATGTCACATTGGAAAACTGCCTCATACAAACAGCAGCTCAGTTTAACATTTATCATGTATTGTTCAGACAGCCGTCACCGTTTAGATAGAGCCATACCAAGACGTGATTTTACCACTCTATCTGTGAGGAGGAAGAGTTGACCCCCCCGGTCCCCTCCACCCACACCAGGTAGCTGTGGGACTCTGGCCTCCCCTGTGCTGACCTTACACTGACCCCACAAAGGCCTCCAGAGTGACCACAGCATGTCGGAGACTCAGTGGTGCCATGGAGAAACACTGTCATGCACATGGGAGTGTCCTGAATGCCCAACCACACTGTCCCTGATTAAAGACCACACACCCCTCTTCACCTCCCTACCACACTGTCCCTGTTCAAGGACCACACACCCCTCTTTCACCTCCCTACCACACTGTCCCTGATCAAGGACCACACACCCCTCTTCACCTCCCTACCACACTGTCCCTGATCAAGGACCACACACCCCTCTTCACCTCCCTACCACACTGTCCCTGATCAAGGACCACACACCCCTCTTCACCTCCCTACCACACTGTCCCTGATCAAGGACCACACACCCCTCTTCACCTCCCTACCACACTGTCCCTGATTAAGGACCACACACCCCTCTTCACCTCCCTACCACACTGTCCCTGTTCAAGGACCACACACCCCTCTTCACCTCCCTACCACACTGTCCCTGATTAAAGACCACACACCCCTCTTCACCTCCCTACCACACTGTCCCTGTTCAAGGACCACACACCCCTCTTCACCTCCCAACCACACTGTCCCTGATCAAGGACCACACACCCCTCTTCACCTCCCTACCACACTGTCCCTGATTAAGGACCACACACCCCTCTTCACCTCCCTACCACACTGTCCCTGATCAAGGACCACACACCCCTCTTCACCTCCCTACCACACTGTCCCTGATCAAGGACCACACACCCCTCTTCACCTCCCCACCACACTGTCCCTGATCAAGGACCACACACCCCTCTTCACCTCCCCACCACACTGTCCCTGTTCAAGGACCACACACCCCTCTTCACCTCCCTACCACACTGTCCCTGATTAAAGACCACACTCCTCTTCACCTCCCAACCACACTGTCCCTGTTCAAGGACCACACACCCCTCTTCACCTCCCTACCACACTGTCCCTGATCAAGGACCACACACCCCTCTTCACCTCCCTACCACACTGTCCCTGATCAAGGACCACACACCCCTCTTCACCTCCCTACCACACTGTCCCTGATCAAGGACCACACACCCCTCTTCACCTCCCTACCACACTGTCCCTGATCAAGGACCACACACCCCTCTTCACCTCCCTACCACACTGTCCCTGATCAAGGACCACACACCCCTCTTCACCTCCCTACCACACTGTCCCTGATCAGTGTGTGTGCAGCCCCCAGCTGAGAGGTCATGTCGTCCACATCAAACACATACGCTTCAAAATGGTTTGAATACTCATTATTTACTACGAAATAACTGAATTATCTTACTACACAACACTGTAAAAATATATCAAATTTATTGATACTGAATTCTGAACTGACAGTAATACCCAACCAACACCAAACAAAACATCTACTGACAGCAGGAAGGGCTTGTAGCATCCTGTACATTTAGTTCAGTGCAATGCCAGTTAAACTCTGCCCCCTAGTGCAAGCTGATGTTATTGCACACTCACCCTATTAAGCCAGAATCTTAACAAAATTCCTTCCAAAATGGTTTTACCAACGGCAAATCACATCAAATGTCAAAAAGGCATAATGCTTAGATGATAATCTGTCATGTTTATGTAATGTAAAAGAAATGGAAAACCCATTTTATTTGACAGACATTTTGTTTTCAACCTTTGGTCAGATCAATGCAGGCTTGAAGTTATTAATGCAATGAAAACACAAATATCATCAGACATTTGCAAGTGGCAGTACGCTTCAGTTCAGCTTTTTTATAGTATACATCAATAAATCACAGCACAGGACAAAATGTCTCAGTCACAAAACCATATAAATCAAAAAATCATTAAAACATGAAACAGATGGTAAAAATAACACGTGATTCAGGCTCACAATTCTTCCTTGTTTTTCTGAGTGTCTGATTGGGATTTTTTAGGCTCTGAGCTTTTTGATTGACTTTTGCGTTCTGAATCTTTCACAGTGTTTTTAGACACTTTCACTGTTTTCTTCGTTGGCGACTTCTCTTTCTTTTCTGATGGTTTTGCCTTCGTTTTGTTGGCTTTTATTGTTTTCGTTCCCGTTTTCCCTGACGGTTTGTCTTTGGTGGCCATTTTGGCCTTCGCTTTAGGTGTTGCTTTGGCCTTTAGTGCTTCGTTTTTCTTGACATCGTTGGGGTTGGCGTTCGTGTCAGCAGCTCCATCCACGCGCTGTCCGGTGGTTTGGGCACTTTGCAGTCCGGCGTGCGCTGCCGGTGTAGGAGAGGGCTCCGGGACCTTCGGCTCTGAGGGGGTGTCAACACTGCTGTCCTGCTGTGGTTTCTGGACATCTGCACTGGACAGTGTTTTGAGGAGCTCCTCGGACTGAACTCTCTCCTGAGAAACCCCAAACAGAATGCCAAAGAAATGCTGTCAGCCTTATACACATCAACACAGTCAAAATGGAGTTAACTTATTTCATTTACTGTGCTTAAAGATCACACTAGAACAGCCACAAAACAACAGTCTTAATTCTCTTTTTCACCCCAATAATGCTCCATACCACGAGCCCCTGAAGAGTACTGCTGTATGACTGCCTCGTCATCACGATGAAGATGAAGTAAGACTCACCTTCTCGTTGTGCTGAGCATCCAGGGAGAACCCAAGAGCCACGGCACACCTCTGGCCTTTGGGTACGGGCCGGACACCATGGGGGTTCTCCCGAGCAGCGCCAAACGCCACCAGTCTACCGCGCTGTGGTCTCACCGTGGCCTGCACACAGGGGAACTCTTACCCAACATGACCTTTACAGCACACTCACCATGTAAGGACACCCTGATTGGATGCGTTTACACAGAAGGAACCATACTCAACAGTGCCCCACACTGGTCACAAATATTTTTACAACTCACAATACAATTCCCAAAGGCGTTCATTAGACTAAAATAAATCTTACTGTGACTGTCGTGGCATCGAGCTCTGTGAAGATGAAATCTCCTCCATCAAAGTCGTCATTAAGGTACAGAATGGCACTGAAATCAAAACAGGGTATATCTTTAACTATTGAGAATGTACTGATCATCGGAATGGTTTGTTGCCCTGGCAGCGGTGTGTTGCCCTGGCAGCGGTGTGTTGCCCTGGCAGCGGTGTACCTGTAGTCTCGGGGTGTGTCTGCTGGCAGTGCCGTGATGCACTCGTTCAGTTCTGAGACCAGCAGGCAGTTATCGGCGTGTGCAGTGTCGCTCACATCCTGCCCAGCTTCTTGCTTCTCTGCGACAAACAAAAAACAAAAACCACTGAACTTACGTACCAACCACGTTACACACAAGATGCAACACGCCTTAAATGAACGGAGGGTCAGACGTGCCATTTCGTTTCATGGCACAGCTATGTGAGTCGTTAACGGTGACTGTATCAGGTGTGATGTGGAAACGCTTGTCTTGTATGTCGGGGGACGCCGCTGGGCTCACCGTCGATGGCGGAGCGACACACCAAGTGGGAGGAGGAGGAGTACAGCGGCATCTTCAGACCGAAGTACGAGCCCACGGCGCCACGCACCTTCTCACCAAGGTCGAAGAAGAGGCGGGCGCTCTTCGGCGGGAGCACGCCCTCCTGACTGAGCTGAGCGGAAGAACGGGGACGTCAGAAGACCAAACGCGTCAGTACATTCTCCAACTGGACGTGTTGTCCAGGGAACACAAGGACGACACGTGATGGAACACGAAGGCACCAATCGCATGCAGGGACGGCTTGACCGGTGGCTCTCACCTGGAGAACCTGAAGAAGAGTGACCCCCTGGAACATCTCCCCTGGTGAGTGGGGGTTCGGCCGAGCGCGGAGGGCACCCCCCACCTGCGCTACTGTCTGCGGGGATGTGATCAGGTCTGTTATCACACTACTGTCTTGCGGGAGTGCAAAGAAACACAGCTGATGTAGGTACATATTGTCTAGTACGATTGTGACAAGGTTTCTCCTTAAAGGACAACGACCTTACCTCTCGAGCACTCCATGTTAGTGTGCATTATGTCCACACACACATAGGCCTGCGGTGTGTGTGCGCACAGTTAAACGCAATATTCATGTCAAAACATGTTGATGCTCCTGCTGTTGTATAACACTATTACTGCAGTGTGGTTGTTAAAGTACAGCACTGGAGCCGTGACGGGAAGCCCTCGGTAGCAGCCTCAGGATGCCTTACTGAACTGGTATCAGAAGAAACGCAATGTTCCCTACACACCTGCTCCACATGGCCACAGGTACGTGAACATCTAACATTTACACCTACCTGAGATTGCTGGACATCCATTTCCAAAAGCTAATTTAAGTAACCTCATTTTAACCTCATTTTACATTAATATGGAGTCCGGCTCTCTCTCCTCCCTCGGCTCTAGAACCGCCTCTACTCGCTGGGAAAGCTTTCCGTGAGATTTGAAGTGTGTCTGTGGGAAACTGTACCCATTTAGTCAAAAGAGCATTCCTGCGGGAAGGCAATCATGAAGGTCTGGCTCACAACTGACGTTCCAGTTGGTGCCACAGGAGGTCTGGGAGGTCTGGTGTGTGCGGGACAATGGAGGTCCTGCACACCAGCTGCTGCCCCAAACTTGGAAGCATATATTTGTCAAAAATATCTTTTTATATTATATCATTAACATTGCGCCTCACAGGACCCAAGAGGCCTAAACTCTGAGAAACAGGCATAATGTGAAAAACACACATATATACGGTGGCATGTAGGGTTCTCCTGGCATCTGGCAAAGGCAGAATTATCCACCCGACTGCCAGGTGGTGAAACGTGACACATTAGAGAGAGAGCACGCTGTTCATCTTTATAGCTCACTCTCAGCACTGCAGAGTGACCACAGCACAGAGTGAGCACAGCACAGAGTGAGCCTTGCACAAAGTGACCCCTGCACAGAGTGATCTTAGGCTGGTGCTCACTGAGACTCTCAGCACCCCGGTCTTGTGCTGTTGTTGCTTCCAGAGGCAGTGAGGATGCTCTATACAGCCCTGCTCTGAGGATGCTCTATACAGCCCTGCTCTGAGGATGCTCTATACAGCCCTGCTCTGAGAGCCTGTGTGGTCTACTGCTCCATAACAGTGATGCATTTGCTCATAAAGGCATCCTTTGCATTCCACCCAATCTTCTGCCAGCGTTTGTGACTGTAGGGCTGTGTGGCTGAAACATGTGAACTCAGTAAGTAGTGTGTCCATATTTGGGCCCTGTAGTGTGTGACTGTAGTGTGTCCATACTTGGGCCCTGTAGTGTGTGACTGTAGTGTGTCCGTACTTGGGCCCTGTAGTGTGTGACTGTAGTGTGTCCGTACTTGGGCCCTGTAGTGTGTGACTGTAGTGTGTCCGTACTTGGGCCCTGTAGTGTGTGACTGTAGTGTGTCCGTACTTGGGCCCTGTAGTGTGTGACTGTAGTGTGTCCATACTTGGGCCCTGTAGTGTGTGACTGTAGTGTGTCCATACTTGGGCCCTGTAGTGTGTGACTGTAGTGTGTCCATACTTGGGCCCTGTAGTGTGTGACTGTAGTGTGTCCATACTTGGGCCCTGTAGTGTGTGACTGTAGTGTGTCCGTACTTGGGCCCTGTAGTGTGTGACTGTAGTGTGTCCGTACTTGGGCCCTGTAGTGTGTGACTGTAGTGTGTCCATACTTGGGCCCTGTAGTGTGTGACTGTAGTGTGTCCGTACTTGGGCCCTGTAGTGTGTGACTGTAGTGTGTCCGTACTTGGGCCCTGTAGTGTGTGACTGTAGTGTGTCCGTACTTGGGCCCTGTAGTGTGTGACTGTAGTGTGTCCGTACTTGGGCCCTGTAGTGTGTGACTGTAGTGTGTCCGTACTTGGGCCCTGTAGTGTGTGACTGTAGTGTGTCCATACTTGGGCCCTGTAGTGTGTGACTGTAGTGTGTCCATACTTGGGCCCTGTAGTGTGTGACTGTAGTGTGTCCATACTTGGGCCCTGTAGTGTGTGACTGTAGTGTGTCCATACTTGGGCCCTGTAGTGTGTGACTGTAGTGTGTCCGTACTTGGGCCCTGTAGTGTGTGACTGTAGTGTGTCCGTACTTGGGCCCTGTAGTGTGTGACTGTAGTGTGTCCGTACTTGGGCCCTGTAGTGTGTGACTGTAGTGTGTCCGTACTTGGGCCCTGTAGTGTGTGACTGTAGTGTGTCCATACTTGGGCCCTGTAGTGTGTGACTGTAGTGTGTCCATACTTGGGCCCTGTAGTGTGTGACTGTAGTGTGTCCATACTTGGGCCCTGTAGTGTGTGACTGTAGTGTGTCCATACTTGGGCCCTGTAGTGTGTGACTGTAGTGTGTCCATACTTGGGCCCTGTAGTGTGTGACTGTAGTGTGTCCATACTTGGGCCCTGTAGTGTGTGACTGTAGTGTGTCCGTACTTGGGCCCTGTAGTGTGTGACTGTAGTGTGTCCGTACTTGGGCCCTGTAGTGTGTGACTGTAGTGTGTCCATACTTGGGCCCTGTAGTGTGTGACTGTAGTGTGTCCATACTTGGGCCCTGTAGTGTGTTTTCAGATCTACTCTTCTGTGAAACTCCCTGTTATGTACGGTACATCATGTCTCTTCCAAACAACTGTCTCACAATTCTGATATTTTAGTTTTGGTAAATCTCTCTTGTTTGTGTTATTGCAGAGCCACATGAGACAGGTGCTAACACAGAGCAGCAGAGCGGACAGACACGCTGCAGTTATGTGTGCAGTGGAAGACCAACCGCTCACCTCAGACATTCTGTGTAATTCTCCACATTCATCGTCTGTGACGACTCCATCCAGCACTACTCTCTGGGAGCTGTTCAGAGCCGCCGCTGCCATGGAAACCACCATGCCATCAAACCCCAGGTTACCAGCTGATGCGGGAGGTGCTGTACTCTCTCCTAAAAACAAACAACATGACCTCCGTGAAGCTGGAGCTCCGAGCCTCAGGTGGACTCATCTCAGCCTCGGTGAAGCCGTCTCGGTCTGCTTACCATCGCTAACTATCTTAGTGATGTCTGATGATTCCTTAGTCTTCTCTTCAACTAGAGTCTCAATCTCTTTCATCAGATTACCAATCTCCTCTGTAATCCGTGCAGCTGTCTCTCGGTCCACCCTGCAAACGACAGAGAGAAATGAGTCCTGACATTTTAAGACTAGTTATGTAAACAGCTGAATTAATGTATTACTTGTGCTTATCTCGCAGTTTCTGAGGCATAATATGTTCAGGCGTCCACGTATCCTGGAACAGAAATATGGAATGTCAGATTATGTCACGACAACAGACACATAAAAATATGAATCGTGGAACGGTGGAACTTACTGGATCAACAAAAGTGATTCCAAAAAATTCATAGCCGAAATAAAGGAGCTCTTTCTCCAACAAGGACCTCCTGATGTACTGCTGAACGTCCTAAAGATTTTAAAAAGTGCAGTCGTGTTTAAATCGAGGTGAACGACTGAAAACAGCATAATGAGCTTAGAGCGTGTGAAGCAGAGCACGATGGCGGGACGGTGAGGCCTGCACCTCTCTGGCTGGGACGGACGCGGCCTTCTCCTCCCCCAGCAGGGCCGAGTAATACACCAGGTTCTGCTTCATGACCTCGTCGTTGGGGTGAAACAGCAGGTAGGTTTTAGTGTACTCAACAGCCTTTTCGTGTTTCTCACCTGGGAGCGAGATGCATAACATGTAAAGACTCAGTTTCCATGCAGCCTACTGCATCCGATATGACAGTTTCTTACAGTGACGGCACAGACCAGCCTAACCGCCCAGCAAACATGGCGGAAATGCATACATTCTTTAAAGAACATCGTGATCTCGGAGTGAGACCTGGTACGTCAGCAACATACTGTTGTAGCAGGAGAACTGGAGGTAGTTGAAGATTGAGGGCAAGAAGTCTTCGAATGGTTTCTCCCTCCCGGCAGTGGTGGCCAGCTGCACAGAACAGCTCTGTTTGCAGTGCAGGACGTGCAGGTAGTGATCTGTAACAGGCGTCCAGCACACAAACGATCACACTGCATCTCCACAGCAAAGACGCTACGTCCATCCACACTGGGAAAAGCAAGAGACGGCTGGGATACCAATGATAACGTCACACAAGGAGAACCGCTGATGTTTCAAATGAACCCTCACACGCATTCGAGAGAGTTAAGTTGCCACATTTTGTCAATTTTCACCCCAATCGAAATCTGTGCAGTCAGCACACACACACACACACACACACACACACACACACACACACACACACACACATGTGATCACTAGTGAAGAGAGCCTCGTGCTCCTTGCCTGTGACGGCCTGGAAGAGGTCGGCGTGGTACTCCATGTACTTGTAGCCGTCGTAGTCGTAAGCTCCTTCGCAGAGCAGACGGCATTCCTCATCAGCTGCAAAGTACTCGTCCACGGAGGCCTCGAGGTGTTCGGTGGCTGAAGGGAAGTCCTCGGTGCTGTACAGTCTTTTGCCCTCAAGGAACTCTTCCTGAAACCGGCACAAGGAACATGTCAGGGCTACCATGACGTGGAGCCTTTTTGTGGGTAAGAAGACTTCCAGCTATGCCTCAAACGCACGCCTGCAGGACATTTGCCTTTTCGGTGTAAGCACAAGATAATCTTGCTTAGTGATTTCATTCAAGACCCTTTTGTCTTGAATGAAAGACAGATGTTTCGGTAGTTTCTCAAAAGAATCATTCTGAAATTAAGAGATTTCTATTGGATATAATATGAAGAACAAAATGCTGTGAGTTATTCTGTACGTGTGTAAAATAGCTGTACTATGAGAAAAGCTCTCACTACTTCTGGGAGGAGAAGTGCTGGTGTTCAGCAGGTGTGGAGGACGTGGTTTCTCACACACACCCCTCTTCACCTTCTCACCATGTGGGGCCGGGCCTCCAGGTCCTTGAAGTCTTTCTCTTGCACGCCGGCCATCAGGCTGTAGTAGTCCAGGTTCTGACGCATCTCCACGTGGTCCGGGTTGGCTACGTAGAACGTGTGGGCCGCAGCCACCGCCTTGTCCAGCTTGTTTATCTGTGTACATGACGGTTACACAACATTTACATCAAAGTTTGAAACTTAACACATAATATGTGATGCATGTCTGTTGCGCTGCTATGTTGAAAAATGCTACTTTATGGGTTTATTTCAAGTGGTGTTAATCCAATAAAGGAACAGACCGACTCCCACAGTATTATGATTCATTTTAATAACTAAATGAGCAAGTGCACTGAAAAAGCAAGAGAAGCATGTTTTATAGTGTTTTTTGGGGGGTAGCATTTCTCTATAGACTAATATCCCATATCAAATAATGCTTCAAGTACTGAATCATAACACTTTATTTATATAAAGTATTTACTCCATTTGATGAACACGAGAAAAGGGGATGTAGCCACCAAGCAGCACATATCAGTGGGCAGCACAACTCCACACCGGTATTTTGGAGGACTGTCGTAATCTGTCTCGACATGACCGTTTTACTCCGCCTAAAGACGTGGCACCGCTGCCTTTTCTTTGGGGGTGGGGGGACGTGGGAGCTATGCGATACTCATTCACAGCTTTAGCAAACACACAAAAAATACCTCTTCAAAATGTACTTTTATCACGTGAAATATGTAAAACATACGTTTCTTTTTAGAATTAAACTGTATTCTGTTGAACTTGCACTGCGCAGAAATAGACCTCAGTGTCGCGGCGGGCTGCAGAGATTGAGTAGTTTGGTGTGAGGTTAAACCTACAGTGTGTTGGCGCATTACGTTTACCTTAAAATAAGCAACTTGCAAGTAATTGTAAGGACTCCTCTTCTTGAACTCGAGTTCTACTTCGTCGCTAACTTTGTGAAGAGATGCTGGTCCCAGTTTCTCTGTTTCACAAGTGCTCACACACTCTGCCCGTTTTAATACTCTCTGGAAAAAACCTAAATCTTCAATTGGGCCAACTCCGGGGACGGGTACCCCCAGACCCGGCACGGGCTCCCCAAAAGCGCTCTGGTTCGCACAAGACAAACGGCAGTGCGCCCGAACTTTACGAACTGCTCCCTTATTCCGTAAAGCCCGCTCCATATTCAGGATGACCGACATCCAGTCTTGCTTATAATAAGCTTCCACAGCATTATCGAACAGCAGATCATACGGCTCCAAAACTCCACTTAATTGCGTGTCACACAATGCGTATTTAAACACGGATGAAGTTAGAATTACTAGGAGCGACGTGGTCCACATTTTGAAGATCCGGTGATCCGCAGGAGACCTGAGATCGGAGCAGCGGTTCTTGCCTACACGGTGAAAACTTTGATGTGGAGTGTTGGGCGGAGCTGAAGGAGGTCGCTGTGGAGCTCTGTCGTGATCCTGGTCCACTCCTGCAGCCCAAAATACAATATCCACAACCGTAGGCTCATAAGGGTGACATAACATTTCCCCAAACGTTATAAAAGTCATAATGTGACATAGTGATAAGGCAGATTGATGTCACCAGGACTCGAATGGGACTTCACACTACTATGGTAGATATATAAATACAAACACTTCAGCTAAACGTGCATTATTTATGTAGACCAAAATAGCCAAGCCAGTGGTTATTGACCTCCGTGGAAAAACACTATTCTTTTATTTTTTTCTTTTGTTATGCGGCTTAAAGTAAAACTTTTAAAAATAGTTTCGTTCATATAACGAAGCCCCACCATTCTTAAGCGTTCACAGGTTTCCTCTGCGCTATCTCCTACATTTCCCAACATCTCTCACAATGTGTGCCCGGAGATGCCTGTTTATTTTCATATATTGTACAAATAAGTGTTTACATTTTAAATAAACTATTTCATCAAATTAAATAGGTATGTAATAATAGCAAAAATATTATAGGTATTTCCGAAAAATTCAAATGACATTTAAAAACACCGCTACGTATCTAGACAGGCATAACATAAAACGCCAAAATGTTTTGCAGGACCTCACCACACGCCCCCTCATGGCACGGACTCTCCCCTTAGGACCTTACACCTCTGCTTATAGTTTTCAACAACAACTATCAGCTGATATTCTTATGATCTTATGATATTCAAGAAGAACAAAAGTGCACGTTAAAGTTACTCGCTTTCTCGGCAGAACCAACACCTCGCGATCAGTAAGGTACTAAACACAGTTGTGTAAATGGACAGGACTGTCAGTTTACCCAGTCAACCGGACAAGTCCACCGTAGGTAAGACCAAACGTCCACAGAAGAGATCATTACGACGTGTTACAAACGCTCCAGTAGTAACTCATGTTAGATTTGGCAGCTTTAGAGTATGGTAGCTACCCAGCTGGAATAGATGACCAAATAACTCATCTGGTAATATAGCTAGCTGAGACAGAAAACGTCAGATAACATAGACTCGTTTACTGTTTGAGGGGACAGTGCTTTATATTTTACCAATGAATAATAAGACAAAAGTTAAGATAGTTGATGTTTTTATCCCGTTTAAAGAATAGCAAAAAACAAACAAACAAAAAAATCTGACGCATCGATTAGATAGAGCTTAATTTCTGCATTAGTGACAGGTCTTCACGCGCAGACCTTTGAATGGTCACCAAAGTTATTCGAAACGTTTCAGTTCAGTTAAAACGTCAGTCCGAGTGACGTGCGAGCGTGATTGGGTCACGCGTGATGAGAGTTGACGTCCAGACGTGACGTTGCACAGAGGCGAACGAGACTATTAGCTACCAGACATTATGTCATAATGTGACTGTATCAAATACAGTATCCAGTTGCTTGTTCGTAAGAACGACGTTTTACCGGTGCGTCTATGAATGAACACATGAAAACAAAATAAACTTCATTAATTATTCCTAAAAGTAATATTGTAGTAAAACCACCTTCATGTTCAGGCAATTCAGATAATTATAATCATATTGAAATTACAGTCACTTTGGTGGAAACCAGCAGAAACCCGAGTGGGATAGTTCTAGTGAGCCCGTACCAGACCAACAGGGTTGGAGATCCCATGGACCTTGTAGCTTTGGCTCAGCAGGTCCAGAAGGTTAGCCGCCCTTTAATCTGAATCTTTTTCACTCATGTCTTTTCACTTTGTGAAGAGGTTTACTATTCTCTTTCTTTCTTCAGGGAGATGAATTTATCAGAGCAAATGCTTGCAACAAGTTGACTGTCATTGCTGACCAAATAAGATACCTGCAGGAACAAGCAAGAAAGGTAAGATTTTACATCCATTTTAAACAATAGTTTAATGGAATAATTATCTTACTACCCTCACTGCTTTGTTATTGATCACGGCTGCAAATTTGTCATAGCTCACATGGGCCAAAGGTAAAACACTCAGCTGGTATTTTGTATGATTCTTTTGGATCCCGAAGGTGTTGGAGGATGCCAAGAGAGACACTGAACTGCACCACGCAGCTTGTAATGTTGTGAAGAAGCCCGGTAACATGTACTACCTGTACGAACGGCAGTCCGGACAGCGATACTTCTCCATCCTGTCTCCAAAGGTAACGTGTTCACTGCGTCGCTCCTGAAGGTTAGCGAGACACTGCACTAGTAACACAAGCTTTCAGTGCTTTCAGCTGGTGAATTTAACCACAGGGAAAACAGCGCCTGGTTGGAGTGGAAGATGAATATTGTTATAATAACTGTATTGTTTTCCCGATTTTTAGGAATGGGGCCCTAGTTGTCCACACAGGTTCCAAGGGGCATATAAACTACAGCACGACATGTCATGGACTCCAGTAGAGGATGTTGAGAAGAGAGATGCTGAGATTGGTATAATGGAGAAGTTACTGAGCAGTCAAGCTGCTCTGCCCACGTGTTCAGGACCCAATTTTGAGGGTCTGTCAAAGTGAAAGATCAACCATGTGGGCTCTCGCGAGGAAGCCATCACAGAGGCCTCCAGGGCCTACGTGGTGTAGATATGCTGCATCTGCTAAATGAACGTTTCATTTTTGGAATGAGACTGAAGCTTGAGATCATCACTGTGAAAACATGGAGACCTGAACCATACCATGAAACCGTCACACTCAAGCTCGCATAAATAATATATATTTAGTTTCATAATTTGTCATACAATTTTTTTTTTCTAATTTCTTAAAATTTTAAATAATAATAAAAGGTTCATAGCCTGTGCTAGGACATATTTATTAAATCAAATTCATCTGCAGTATTTCATTACATTTTATTACATCATTTATGACTTATTGCAGTGTATATTGAAATCTACAATGTTTTGCATATTTGTATTTGACAGATTGCACAGAACCTATTAAAGCGTCAAAATACAGTTAGCAGCTACAATTAAACTGTTACAAACATGATAAAATGGCATTTATTTATTAAAATCTGTAATGCTACAACAGTGCACAGTAGTCCTGCTCCTGGAACTCTTGTGAACTGCACAATTACTGCTACTACGCTTTGTATGCGTTAAAAATGTCCAGGATACTCCAGGATCAGAGCCGGTAAGTGGCTAGAACTCCACCTAACTAGCTGGAAGCTGTTATTTTGCTATGGGTGGTTATATTTTGGAGGTAGGAGTTGATATGTGGCAGTAGCTCCCAGTTGTCTGTTGTGATGTGAATCTGACTGGCATCCTGAGCCTTTTTAACCACAAGCAGGACATGAAACAGGGGTGGAAGGAAAAACAAGACTTTCCACACAGTTTGGTCTGGAGGCTCTGCAACCAGGTAATCCTCAAAGTTCACCTTCACCAGGTCGGCTAATGCGTCACTTCCGATTTTACAGCAGAACAGGCTAGTGGCGGAGCTGCTGGGTTCCCCTGATGAAGTGGTTTTCCAGATGTGATCAAACAACTCCTCCTTGCACTCACGAGATGTACCTAGAGGCAGAGGCACAGGGAGGAAGATTTCTGGGAAGGAGACATTTACATCGGGCAATCGCGTGTGCCAAGAGAGGCCGTCTTCCGTCGTGAAGATGGCACTGAGCCGTAGGATGGTGGGGTAAGGCTGATGCAGCTTTAACTTCAGACTAACCAGAGGGGGTTTCCTGTCCCTGAAGAGGCACGGCACATGAATATCATCCACTTCTGCGTAGTCAGAAGCATTTGCATCAAAGTGTAGGCAAATAGTGAATATTCTATCAAACCTTGGGTCTGTTACCTTTGCATGGGTCAGACTGTACCTCAGGCTAAGCTCAGATGCAAAGCCTGCAGTTCTGAACTGCTCTTGGTAGATCTCAAACAGCCCCTTCTCATCCCGAGCTTTCAGTGTCTCTGTAGACGTATCTTCATGCCGAGGGCCATGCCCAGTCGTCTTTATAAGCTGCAAGACACAGTCGTCAGTTTGATGGACATTCAAACAATTTGTGAGCCCCTCACTGTCGGCCAAGATGGCTGACCACGATCGGACTTTGGTCTGACTTCCCTCTGGACCTTTGGCGAGGATTCCGGCGAGCTTTTCCCAGGACAGGTTGGTGATGAGCGTGTAGTAGAAGCGTGCATGGTCTTGAATGTCCGTGTCCTCATAGTTTCTGCTCATGTACTGCAGGAGGTCAGCCACGTCGATGAACATCAGGCTGAGCGTGGGGTGCTGGAGAAGGTTGCAACAAATGGCCAGAATGCTGTTGCCAACCTGCCAGCTCCTCTTCTCGCAAAGGTTGGAGTTGACGAGGAGGTTGAGGAGGAGGCGGACTGTGCTCCTCTGATCAATCTGACTCTCCTGCGCCACGCGTCCCAAGACTTTAAGGTGCCAGCTCAGATTCTGTAGCGTCAGCTGGAGCAGAGGCATTTCCACTATGGCCTTTTGAAGGGCTTTTAACAGCTGCTCTGGCCATAGTGAATCTGCCAAGCACTCCTGAATTCGGTCCACTAAATTGATGAGATGTGGAGCAAGGCGGCATTGTCGTAAATACAGCTCACAGAACCTCTCGACCAGTTTCTCTGTGAACTTCTCCATGTGGTGGAAGTGCATGAGGAAAATGAAGCTCGCTCTGAAGGAGGTCACCACCATCTCCTTGCTTCCGTGGTTGTCTACTATTTTGAGCAGAGCCATCAGGTGATTGAACAGGTAGAGGAGCCCTCTGTCCTCCTCTCCTTCATCAGCCTCAAGGTGAACCAGGCAAAGGAGGTGCATCTGACAGAGCATGGTGGTGCTGTCTTTGAACACAGTAGGCAGGAGTGAGGCAGTGAGGCGGGGCGTGACGACTACAGGCAGGCACTCCTCTCCAGTGCTGCAGATGGGCCTGTTCTCGGGGAAGTGCAGGACGCAATCGATGTAAAACAGTTTGTCGGGAACTCCCAGCAGCGGATGCTGCGCCATGCCGACAAGACGCTTCAGTAAGAAATGTTCATCCTCGGCAGTGAAGAGGCCGTCTGTGAACGCCGCCTTCATCAGCAGTGCCACGTGCATCAGTTCCACCTCCGCCGTTCCGAAAAGCCGCAGCAGCTGAGACTTGAATATCGCTGGGGGGACGGCTGGCACCATGGCCACTATCTCTATGAGTTCTCGCAGCAAAGTAGCCTGTGAAATGGGAGTCAACAGATAGGACTCCTCCAGCAGCAGGGACAGTGTGGACTTGAGTTCCTTGCAGTCCAGAGTTGTGGACAGCTGTGGCACTTGTGTCATAATGTTGAACGGCAGCGTGCACAACGGTAACTCTGCAGTCTTCCATGCAAAACCTTCGTTTCCACCCAGGACACATCTGAGCTTCGCGTTATCCACATCTTTTTGTCTCGTCAAGAGATGAATTGCATTCTTGAGCCCCCGAGTGTACAACATACAGTAGGACTGGTGCAGGCCTGTCGTCTCCTGCTGCTTTAGGTAGTAAAGTGTCTCCAGCTTCTGTGACAGAAGACCAGGTTGACAGAATTCCATTTCCCTCAGACAGTCACAGGCGGTGACCCTGAGGAGGTGGAGGTTTGGTCCACCCACATTGTCATTGGTGTCCCGAATAATACTGAACAGGAAGTTCAAGTAGTCCTCTGCTACCTTTGCTTGGCTGGACAAGCAGGATGTGCATATTAGTATGTTGGTAATAGCCAATAAAAGATGGCACTTAAGATGGACAGACTTCTGTGGAGTCAAGGCGAGAACCGACATGAGCTCCTGAGCCGTTTCCTCTCCTACTGAGGTGGTGGGGCATAGAATTGTAGGATGCTCCAACAGTGGTTTTAGTAGAAGTGCCTGTCAGGGGGAAAGATGCAGTATATTCATGCATTATGCTGAAACATTCAAGAACAATGTTGTTGAAGGCAAGCAAGTGTTCTCCACAAATATTTGAATAAACTACTCATATGTAGTTGATTGTGTGTGTGTGTGTGTGTGTGTGTGTGTGTGTCACCACAACCTTTATGCTGTCGTTTGCCTTGTCATCTCTCAGTTCGTCGAGAAGCTCCGATAAAAAAGTGTCAGTTGTGGTGCAGGACATAAACTGTGACGGACTCAGTAAAAAAGCGGAAATTCTTTGATCCCAGGAGTTTCTCGTCGCCATTGTGAAGACTGAACCACTCAGCTACAAGGTGTGACGACCCAAGCTGTAAAGAAGCATCAAAGTTCCAACAAGTCTTCATCAACAGTAATAACCCACCTGCTATCCCACTTCAAAGGGCTTATACGTCCCATAACAGCGAATCTTATACGGCTAACACTAAGATACGTTTACATAGTTACCGAAACGGTTTTGTACTCACAAGCGATAGATGTGGACTTCTTATAAAAACATGAACGGCTGGTTATCTCCCTCACATTGCCGTAGCATGTGTCCTCGCCCCATTCGCTTCCACAAATATTTTCATGTCATGTGTTCACGAAAAGTCACATGACGCCGAGAATCGGACACTATAATATAAAAGCTCTGATTTTTTTTTTTCAAATATTTTAATCAAAACGCATGTTTTATTTATTCCAGGCAAACAAAGTAAACAGATCTAACGCACTTTTTGGATTAAAAAGTAAGAATGTAATATATTGTCCTGGTACTTTCCCACTTGCATATTTCGTTAACAAGTATATAAAATGAAGACTTTTAATTTGATACAAATAACTGACCTTATTTCTAAAAGGCACTCTACTGCCATCGTGTGCTGGTCTGTAACTAAAAAAACAGTACAGTTTGATCATTCAAATTCAAGGTGTTTTGATAAGAAAATAAGAAAATAAGGATAATGTAGTACAGAATAAACCCAACACATGTATAGGGAAGTAAATATGTATTAAATTCGTTTAGCTATTTTACAAACTATTTCGTATATTGTGTGCCCACACAAACTGTCTAGCAAATAAACAAAAATAAATGATCAGAATACATAAATTATACATAATAACTGTGACAAATGATATGTTTGAATATAAAGCAGCTGAGTGAACTGGGTTTTTATTTGGGGTTCTTGACGTTACGCAGAGCGCAACGTGCCCCTGCGCCTCTCCCCGGGAAACCCCAAGCGCAGACCTGCCAACGCCCGGCGAAGACAACCAGAGAGGATACGGTAAGTAGAAACCAAATGTATATTTACGGTTACCTATTTGGTGGTTAAGCCGCTAAAATAAGTACGTGTATCGGTAAACCAACGTGCGGATGTAGTTTATGTTCAGAACGTGTATATTTGTGTTGAACATCCAACAAAGCGGGTCAAATGACACCCGAAGACCGTTAGCGAACGCGCTAGCTACCTGGCGCGCGAGTTTACGATGACCTAACCGGTTTCGCTGCACGAACCGAGCCGTTCGGTGTGCTGGGTTCGCGTTTAGTCGGGACGAGGTCGGGCCCGAGCGTGTGTTTGTGTCCGCCTTTACAACCATTTATTTACGGGTATAATTTAACACGTCTCCACAGTGAACTGGCGGTTCCTCCTGTTGTCATCGTCGCGGTTGAAGGTGTCCAGCCCGGCTGCTCCCTCGGTGGGTCCGGTGAACCGAGCGGTCCAGCTCGTACCGGGTCGAGTGTGAGCGGCAGCCGGTCCAACATCTTCTTGTGTGTCGTTGTGTTAACGTCCCCGTCCTCAGCTGCCGGGTGTCTACATGGCGTGTGTCGAACGGGCAGCGAGCTAAGATGACGGGTATTAAAGCGGAAAGTTGGCCAGGCGGTTACGCTAACTAGGCGGCTAGTTCTCCAGCTCGCTTATTCGGGCGGATAATACTGACATAATACTGGTTATAATGTTATAGTTCACACGTAGCGTGTCCTGCATGTAACATGGGTAGTTGTCCAACACCAACCACACTCACTAGGGTCTGTAGCTAGCTAGCACTCGTAACCGGAAAGCTAAATGTTTCGATTTATATATTCATAATAACATCGGATATGTTGTTAAATGAAGAAGCGCCCACATCCCCAACCGATTCTAACCATTTTGGCAACTTGGGGTTACATTGTTGAATATTTCTGCCCATATTTTCCCAATTTCTGAACATATACGCCCTTTTAAAGCGTCTAGACAAGCTTTTTTCAGTCATCTGAAATGAGTTAATATAGTGAAGCTATCTGGCTGGCTATTTTTGAGGAAATATTTACAAACTTCATAGTTATCTTTGATCCTGTGGGTGTAATGATACCGAGCACAAAGGTAACAGTAGATCTCATTTGGGTTACAATAGCTAAATGATTCGGGCGTGTTTCAGACATTTTCCAGCATCTCGTTTTCCTTCTCTTTCTTGAAGTATTGAATTATTGATTTATTAACTAATTGATTTATGGTAATACTGATGTTGATCTGCAGTCTGCACTCAGTTGATGACGTTTTGAACTGCAAGTGAGGGGAAAATTGTCAGTACTCCATCCAAAAAAAGTATTTTGTAAAGTTTGTAGCATTTCGCTGGCTTAATTCACAGGGAATGACGGGCGCAGATGTAGGACATGCATCTATAAGTACTTGGAATGTCCGCATATTTGTTTATTTGTGGCCAAATGTGGTGACTGAAAATTCTTGTTTGCTGGTATTCCAAATTCAGTCATTTTTATTCCCTTTAATGCACTCACTGTCAAGTGAACTACTCTGCATTAGAGACACTTAACCATAAATGATTATAGTGTGTTTAATATAACATCTAGGCTGCCAGACACCATTATTAACCAGTCAATAGCAGTTTGACGAGGAGTTTCAAAGCATACGCTTACAATCCTCAAGGAACACTGACATTTGCAGTTTGCCCATCTTGCTGTAATGAGAGTATCTTGCCAGCCGGTCACCTGATGAAAGGGCAGGAGTGTGAAGAGTGTGGTGGATGTGTGCTGTGGAACAGTGGGGTGAGGTCAACCCTGACTTCCGCACATCACCGCCGTGTGAGCTGGGAAGGAAATGGGCGGGACCTCCTCCATCCCCCTTCCCACCATGCTCCACCCCCTCTCCATCTGTGCATGGCTCTGTCCCCCTTTGCTCGTACTGGTTCGCTGGAGCCTGAGCTCTCCCTCACGTGCAGCGGCAGCTCTCAGACGGGTCTTCTGCACAGCCTCGAGCCAGCGCGGAGGGAGCCAGGAGGTCCGCACCGCTCGTGCCTCTCTCCGCCTGCCGCAGGCTCGGGTCCAGCGGGTGGGGTAGCGCTCATGTGGTCCGAGGCTGACCGTGCTGTCCTCTCCACGGGGTGGGGGTGTGTGTGTGTGAATGCATCTCAACAAATGACGTGATGCTGGAGCTTAACGCTGCAGTGACCCACACTGAACAGCAGGGGGATGTGGCAGCTTGTCTGGTAGGTAGGAGATGTGGCAGAGGCTCTGCTTGTGATGGAAACCTTTCCAGAAAGTCACTCATTCTGCGAGTGTGGGGACTTTCTCTGCTGATCAGGTTGTTTGTAGTTCATGTAGGTCTTGTGTATTATTTGGCTGTCCCTTACATACAGTTGGATCTGGTTGACTCATCCACTGAACTCTCATTTCAGTACTTAATTTTAATTCTACAAATACTATGTTTTTATATAGGTCTTATGTAGCAAGTTGAGTATTCCATGCCAGGGAAACCATCGCGACTAAGACTACATGTAAATTATACGATGCATCATGAATTTGTGCAGACATGGCTTAGTGGACATTTCTGAAGGACATTTCTGGCAGTCTGCAGGATAATGACAGATAAATGAAGCGGCGGTTGAGATGTTGGTTAGTTGACGACTGAGCGTGGCAGAACGCAGGTGTGCGGCCCTCTCGTGGTGGAGCACAGCAGGACAAGACCCACTAACCCTCGTGATGGTAGCAGCGTCAGCGTCCTCGGTGGAGGGAGATGCTTTTATGGAAGTGAGGGATGCAGCCAGAAGATGTGGAGGACCAGGATGATGATGTCAACTCCCGGAGAAGGGAGACAGTTCCTCAAAACCAGGACTGGATGTCCCAGTACGTGCACCTCGTCCCAGACGGAAGCTTCTGAAGATGGTGGATCATCCTACACTATGAGCCTTTGTAGGGAGTAAAGATGCTTCAGGAGAAGGGCCACTTTTGAAGAATTATCTTTCAACCCTTGATCTGGCACCTGGGCCCCCTACGCCTGGGCCCCCCTACCCATCCCTACTATGCCTGGGCCCCCTACGCCTGGGCTCCCCTACCCGTCCCTACTATGCCTGGGCCCCCCTACCCGTCCCTACTACGCCCGGTCCCCCCTACCCGTCCCTACTACGCCCGGTCCCCCCTACCCGTCCCTACTACGCCCGGTCCCCCCTACCCGTCCCTACTACACCCGGTCCCCCCTACCCGTCCCTACTACGCCCGGTCCCCCCTACCCGTCCCTACTACGCCCGGTCCCCCCTACCCGTCCCTACTACGCCCGGTCCCCCCTACCCGTCCCTACTACGCTCGGTCCCCCCCTACCCGTCACTACTACACCTGGGCCCCCTACCCGTCCCTACTACGCCTGGGCCCCCTACCCGTCCCTACTATGCCTGGGCCCCCCTACCCGTCCCTACTATGCCTGGGCCCCCCTACCCGTCCCTACTACGCCCGGTCCCCCCTACCCGTCCCTACTACACCTGGGCCCCCTACCCGTCCCTACTACGCCTGGGCCCCCTACCCGTCCCTACTACGCCTGGGCCCCCTACCCGTCCCTACTACGCCTGGGCCCCCTACCCGTCCCTACTACGCCCGGGCCCCCCTACCCGTCCCTACTACGCCCGGGCCCCCCTACCCGTCCCTACGCCTGGCCCTTCTGAGCACTCTTGGTTGGCTCTGGCCTTGCTGTGTTCTACTGTGCTCCTCTATCATAGGATTGCAGAAGTGCGATTAAAAAAAGAAAGCTGGACTGGAAAGGTTTCGCGTCAGTGTGAGTGAAAGGAGAAGTGTCTGTGGGCGGTGGTGAAAGGACGGCACGTTTCTTTACAGATGTTTGATTCAAACTACAGTCACATTTATTTTTAGACTTTAAAAATCAGTAATTTGCCAGTGATTGTTTTGTAGTTTTTGCATGAAATTGAGTCAATCTATGTGCTTTACTCATGGATCTGATGTGGGACCAACTGAGTAACCACCTATAAATGCCTCTGAAATCACTGGTGTTGGCTGCTGATTTTCACGATTGTTTTTGTTTTTTTGTTTTTTTTTCTTTTATTATTTTGTTTGATATTTGGTTGATCTTTGGTTTTTAACTGCATGGTATTAAAGTCCGTGGCCTGTGGGCTTTATGTTTATGAGAGAAGCATGTTGATGTGTATGTGTTCCCCTCTTCTAACAGTGATGCGACTGTTGTAATAGTGATATTTGGTGTGTCGATCTTGACAGTAGCCTGCAGATTGTTGCAGAAGTGTTTAAGCACAACAGTGATACTCCGCCATGACAACAGAGACGGTGTAAGAAAGGCAGCTTTTAAATTCTGTGTGAAAAAGTTGGAGATTTATATGCATTACACACACACACATACTTTGATTCAGGAGCCTGCTGGCTGGCCCAGTCTTTGGTAAAGAGACGCTGCGTGCTGTTGGTTTCTGTGGTGTAAACTCATCATGGCGTGAGCTGCTCGTGTTGGTGGCGGTGTAGCTGCTCGTGTTGGTGGCGGTGTAGCTGCTCGTGTTGGTGGCGGTGTAGCTGCTCGTGTTGGTGGCGGTGTAGCTGCTCGTGTTGGTGGCGGTGTAGCTGCTCGTGTTGGTCCTTGTCTCGGTGGCGGTGTAGCTGCTTGTGTTGGTGTAGCTGCTCGTGTTGGTCCTTGTCTCGGTGGTGGTGTAGCTGCTCGTGGTGGTGGTGGTGTTGCTGCTTGTGTTGGTGTAGCTGCTCGTGTTGGTGGCGGTGTAGCTGCTTGTGTTGGTGTAGCTGCTCGTGTTGGTCCTTGTCTCGGTGGTGGTGTAGCTGCTCATGTTGGTGGTGGTGTAGCTGCTTGTGTTGGTGTAGCTGCTCATGTTGGTCCTTGTCTCGGTGGCGGTGTAGCTGCTTGTGTTGGTGTAGCTGCTCGTGTTGGTCCTTGTCTCGGTGGTGGTGTAGCTGCTCGTGTTGGTGGTGGTGTAGCTGCTTGTGTTGGTGTAGCTGCTCGTGTTGGTCCTTGTCTCGGTGGCGGTGTAGCTGCTTGTGTTGGTGTAGCTGCTCATGTTGGTCCTTGTCTCGGTGGCGGTGTAGCTGCTTGTGTTGGTGTAGCTGCTCGTGTTGGTCCTTGTCTCGGTGGCGGTGTAGCTGCTTGTGTTGGTGTAGCTGCTCGTGTTGGTCCTTGTCTCGGTGGTGGTGTAGCTGCTCGTGGTGGTGGTGGTGTTGCTGCTTGTGTTGGTGTAGCTGCTCGTGTTGGTCCTTGTCTCGGTGGCGGTGTAGCTGCTTGTGTTGGTGTAGCTGCTCGTGTTGGTCCTTGTCTCGGTGGTGGTGTAGCTGCTTGTGTTGGTCCTTGTCTCGGTGGCGGTGTAGCTGCTCATGTTGGTCCTTGTCTCGGTGGTGGTGTAGCTGCTCGTGTTGGTCCTTGTCTCGGTGGTGGTGTAGCTGCTCGTGTTGGTCCTTGTCTCGGTGGTGGTGTAGCTGCTCGTGTTGGTCCTTGTCTCGGTGGTGGTGTAGCTGCTCGTGTTGGTCCTTGTCTCGGTGGTGGTGTAGCTGCTCGTGTTGGTCCTTGTCTCGGTGGTGGTGTAGCTGCTCAGGGAAGAGGACTTTTTTATTCAAGCCACATGTGAAATAATACTAAAAATAATAATAGCAGTTTAAATCCAGCATGTGGGTTTTGCCGTTGGCTAGTCATAATGTCCCCATTTGTTGGACGGAGTTGAATAAATGGGAGGGAAGTATGGCACCACATTTGGGTGGAGGTCTGAGTGGTTTTACACACATCATCTCGCTGGCCTGTGAACCTGCCTCTCCGCCCTCACTGGCATCAGCAGAGTGCATGCTGGGATCACCCCACATCTGGTGATCACCTGTTTCACTAAACAAGTGATTAATTTCCTGCATCAGCCCCACCTACTAGGAAGCATGTAAAATGTCTCTTTTGTCGTTCTCCAGATCTTGAATGAGAAGAGTGGATTCTGAAGAAGCACAGCTATGCAGACGATCAAGTGTGTTGTGGTTGGCGATGGTGCTGTTGGTAAAACCTGTCTATTAATCTCCTACACAACTAACAAATTCCCCTCGGAATATGTACCAACGGTGAGTATCGCTTCTGTCTCCAACACCTTCCTCTAAATGTGTCCTAGAAATAAAAGCTAGAATTTGTTAAGGTGTAAAGAGTTCTGTGTGTTTAACTGTTTATCTTGAAATGATGAAATATCTATGTAGCAAGATGAAAGTATTGAGAGAGAATTCAGTTTCCTCTTGATGAACCTGAGCTTTAACATCTCTAACAGTCTTGGGTCCTTCATCTTCACAATGTTTGCTCTCTGTGTTGTGGCCTGTTAATAACATGAGGCACAATATAGAGAACATTTAAAACATTTTAGTCAGTTGAATGTGGAGAATGGCGATGGTTGAATCTGGGCCCAGGTTCCGGTCCGGCCCGTGTGCTGAGCTGTGTGTGACTGTGTGCAGGTGTTCGATAACTATGCAGTAACGGTTATGATTGGCGGAGAGCCTTACACCCTCGGACTGTTCGACACTGCAGGTACGCTCGCCGTTCTGACCTCTGATCCCAGACCAGACATGTGTTACTCTTGTGGGTGGCCGTGTGGTGGTGTGATCTCTGTGTAGGATGCCTCTTCGTGGTTCGGTGCGCGGTATTGGTGATGAAGACGTCGTTGGTCATGGTCATTGTTGCAGGGCTGTGTGCTTGGGAGGGGCGTTTGGTGTTTTTGTGAGGGATGTTGGATGCATCACGTCCTGTATATCCTGCGTCTGGAAGTCAGCCGGTCCTACAGCTGCTCCACCTCTCACCCCTGGACCCGCTGTGTGACCGCCGGACTTCCTGCCATTGCTGTATGATGCCTGAGACTCTCGGCATTTGTGGGACTTTTATTTATTTATTATTTTTGTGGGTCGCGCTGCCCCTCCCACAGTAGTTGTGTGAGGAGCGTCTCTGGTTGTAGTGGCAGCTACAGTTCCTGCTGCCACGGCTTCCCCGTGAGCCTGATCTCTAGTCCTCTACCCAAAGGGCAGAACGGGGTTTTGCTGACCGTGCGCAGATTTGCTGCCTTTGTCAGTTCCCATACAGAAATGGTAGAATGTAATTACCCCCTCCAGTGGTAACAAAGCATGACCGCTGCTTCAAAACATGTAATTTGTGGAATCTATAGAATTTCATGAAGTCTTATTTTCTGAGTATGTCTCCCACCAGGTCAGGAAGATTACGATAGATTACGACCTCTGAGCTACCCCCAAACAGATGTGTTCCTGGTCTGCTTCTCTGTCGTTTCTCCCTCCTCGTTTGAAAACGTCAAAGAAAAGGTTGGTTAGGCACCATAGGAGGAGCAGTAACCATACAGTTATGATGTAGCTGGTGTAACCCGTGTAGTGGGTCACTGGGGCTCTCTCCCCTGTCCTGCATCTGACCCTCTGCTTCTGTCATTCTCAGTGGGTACCTGAGATCACCCACCACTGTCCAAAGACCCCCTTCCTGCTGGTGGGCACACAGATCGACCTGAGAGATGACCCGTCCACCATCGAGAAGCTCGCCAAGAACAAACAGAAGCCCATCACTCCGGAGACGGCCGAGAAGCTGGCCCGTGACCTCAAGGCCGTCAAATACGTGGAGTGTTCTGCCCTCACTCAGGTGGGTGACCCCGCCGTGTATCACCACACCAGGACCTCTTGTGGAAAAAGGAGCTGAAAGTGTCTTAAGTGCTCAAAGAGGCTTTTGTCCCTTGTGCCACAGACACATCGGGACTGTTGTACAACATCCCAGTCTCAAATCTGCCAGCTTTAGTTTAGTGGTTGTGTAGCATTAGCCTAGAGGCTACAGGCTATGATCATGTAGCCTCCTCATGTTCAAACTGCATCTAATGAAGTGAAGGTTGTTTGGAGGTGATGGCAGTGTGTAAATCAAGAAGCTGCTCCCTTCTGTCATTCATACTGAGACTTTTGTTATCCTGCTTGGATCGGTCATAAATATTCCAGACGTCCTGTGGTAAAATGGTGTCACTCCACCTCCATGTGTAGAACTAATCCCGTCTGAATAGGGCTCAAGTCTCGGCTGTCCTGTCAATGTAGTGGGTCAGATGTGGGTCCTGAGAGGGTCCAGGACGCTGGGTAATAGGAGTAATAGTTAGTAGTAATAGTAGTAATAGTTAGTAGTAATAGTAGCAATAGTTAGTAGTAATAATATAGTTATTAGTAGTAATAGTTAGTAGTAGTAATAGTTAGTAGTAGTAATAGTTAGTAGTAATATAGTTAATAGTAGTAATAGTTAGTAGTAGTAGTAATAATAGTAGTAGTAATATAGTTAATAGTAGTAGTAGTAGTAGTAGTAGTAATAGTTAGTATTAATAGTAGTAAGTTAGTAGTAGTAATAGTAATAGTTAGTAGTAATAGTTAGTAGTAATCCTAGCTGTGTTCAACTCCGAAGATATAGAGAATGTGTTTGCCTGGACTTGCACTTACCAGATGAGCTGCCGGCAGCCCGAGTGCCCTGAGCGCTGCTAGTGTGTGGAGTATTCCCCCAGGCAGTTCTGCACACGAGCAGCATGATGAAACGTGTCACCAAGATCAGAGCAGCTTTCTGTCGAGTTGTCATAACACCACAACTCTTGGAGCTGAACCGACCAAACTGTGGAAATTGTGTAGTGTTGCATGTTGTGGCTTCGTGTGTGTGTGTGTGTGTGTGTGTGTGTGTGTGTGTGTGTGTGTGTGTGTGTGTGTGTGTGTGTGTGTGTGTGTGTACACGTGCAGTCAATAAAGTGGACGCGTGTGTTACAGTGGCTCAGACACCCTGGGGTCTCGTCCCCGTTGGGCTGAGGTTCACCTACAGGTTCTCCTGCAGCTGGGGCCACTTGCCTCTCTAGTCCTGCATGTTCTACCAGCCTTTGCTTCTGATTGGGACGTCTGCGTTGCTGTTGGTGAGCACACATCCTCACTCAGCCTACAGCCTCTTGACATGGGCGTTACAGTCCTGTTCAGCACACTGACCTTACTGATGCCAAGGAGGAACTTAACACGAGGATTAACCCTGAACCCTGTGGCAGATCGCTCTCCCAAACTGGCAGGACTCTCCATGTGAAATGCTTTGGCCCTGTGGCTGTTACTGGAGCTGAAGTGAACGCAGGCAGCAATGCTACGGGTCTTGTGCAGCGTCTTGTGAACTGGTGCAAGACGCGCACGTCTCTGTTGTGTCGGTTACGTTCCACACCCGTGCGGTTCCTCGAGCTTCCTTCCTCATTACAGAGGAAGACGGTAGCTGCGGCGAAGAAGATGGCGTGCGCTGCTCCTCCCACCTCCCCTCTCCTCCCACCTCCTCTCTCCTCCCACCTCCTCTCTCCTCCCTTCTCTCCTTCCAGTCTCTCCTGTTTAAGCGTGTCCTCTCCCCCCTTTGTTCTGAGGTCTGTTTGCTGTAACTGCTAACCTTGCTTCCTCTTCTCTTCCCTTCCTCTGTCTTCGTAGCGAGGGCTGAAGAATGTATTTGATGAGGCCATCCTAGCCGCCCTCGAGCCCCCTGAAACGCAGCGAAAGAGGAAATGCTGTATATTCTAAAGGCTGGCTGGCTCTTCCTCACCCCCCCCCCCCCCCCCCCCCCCCCCCCCACACACACACACACACACACACACACACTCACACACACACACACACACTCGCTGCTCCCACACCTTACCTCTTGATTCCAAAAACAACCCCCACCTTTTCCTCACAGCGGACACCCAAAGCTGCTGTGATCTCTTTTCTTGCTTTATAATACTGCAGTGTTTTTGTCTGTGCCCTAATTTATATTTGGTTTTTGGACTGGACAGAGATGTTTTCGTCATCTCCAGTTTTAGAGAGTTGTTACTATTGTTACTATTGTTATTTTCAGATGTTTCTTGTTTTTTGCACTCTTGCGGTACTAATCTGAGGAGGTGCTCTGTAATGCACATTTATTTACCCCTCCGCCATGTTAACTCCTGGTAATGTTGGTGTAGGCATCTGTGTGGTTCTTCAGTCCTGGGTAAGGCCCTGTTTGAGAGAGTCCATAGGCAAAGAGCTACTGTGACCCAGCAGCTCAAATCCACTGCAGTTTAAAACCTCCGACTTCATTCCTTACTTCAGTGTATTATTTTCTACTAAAATCATTGTATCATAGAAACTGAATTCTGAACATAATATAAGGCTATAAGGCTCTACTATTTGCAATTGGGTGCCATTGATACCTGTCTTGGGAATTACTATAATCTTGTGAACTGATTTGTGCCATTAATAAAGGACAGCTAAAATTGTCAGTGCGTGTGTGTCATCTGTTCTGACTCCAGAATGTCACCGATCGGTTGTGGTACCACAAACTAAACATTTACATGCAGTGGACTAGTGCATACCACAGGGAATAAGGGACCGATTCTGTCCTGCAGTGTGTGTGTGTGTGTGTGTGTGTGTGTGTGTGTGTGTGTGTGTGTGTGTGTGGGGGGGCACACTCCTCCCTTCGTCAGCCCCCCGTGTCTGAGCCTTTGCTCCTTCTTTTCCACTTTATTATTTTAACACTTTGGGGTGTTATTCTTTGTGGGGGTGAGTGGTGATTTCTCAGAAAGGCCTATTGCCTTGTCCAAGTGTCCCTCACCTCGCTTTGATTTGGACCTTTTCATTTATTATTTAATGTGTGTTTTACCTGCATGTCTGCTCCCCCCCTACGGTTACATCTCCGCTCATTTTCAGTTGCAGTTCTGTGCACTGATCCACTGATCCTCACCTCCTCATTGTTACCCCCCCCCCCTCCTTTGTTTTGTCTGTGACCCACATTGAGTCTCCATCTCTTCCCTGCTTTGTGTCCACAGAAAGGCCTAAAGAATGTGTTTGACGAGGCGATACTGGCCGCCCTGGAGCCGCCCGAGCCCAAGAAGAAGCCTAAATGTGTGCTGCTATGAGCAGACTCCTTCTGCCCCGCCCCCTGCCCCTTCCTGCTCTGCTCTGACTGGCCAACAGCTTTGTACTTTTAAAACAATGTAGAAAAGAAGGGTTCTGGTCAGATATTTTTTTGTTTGTTTTTTTTCCTTCCTGCAATAAATATATAAAGACTATCCTACATGCACACTCACACATGCACACACATCAGTGTCACAACAGTGGTCTGATCAGTTGAAGTTCCACAGCAGAATATTGTAAGAACCTACAGGCCTTTTCCAGGTTCAGGACCAGATGTTTTCATGTCTGTAGCTCACGGTGAGATGTAGAGGTGCTGCCTTGACTTGAGTTTTGTCATTTAACTGAGACGTAACAACTAATTGAGCCTCCGAGTGTTTGTTTAGTCTGACGGGTTGCTGGCGTGGTGGGGGGTGATCACCCCCCACCACACGCAGGAGCCATGGGGTCATGGTGGAGGTGATCACCCCCCACCACGCCAGCTCCACCATGACCCCATGGCTCCTGCGTGTGGTGGGGGGTGATCACCTCCACCATGACCCCATGGCTCCTGCGTGTGGTGGGGGGTGATCACCTCCACCATGACCCCATGGCTCCTGCGTGTGGTGGGGGGTGATCACCTCCACCATGACCCCATGGCTCCTGCGTGTGGTGGGGGGTGATCACCTCCACCATGACCCCATGGCTCCTGCGTGTGGTGGGGGGTGATCACCTCCACCATGACCCCATGGCTCCTGCGTGTGGTGGGGGGTGATCACCTCCACCATGACCCCATGGCTCCTGCGTGTGGTGTTGGCGCGTGTAGCTTCCTCCGCGTTTTCATCCAGATGAGCACATCTGCTCTTGCCAACGCCCTACGTGATGGAGGCTTGTGACAGAGCCCATGTGAATGAGAGAGCCCTAAATGGGTGATCTCAACCTGTCACAAGAACCAGTCTTCTCAAGGCAGGGAACTTCTAACAGTGTTAGCAGAACAAGAGGCGTGGCCTAATGTGTTGCCTGGGACGACAGAAGCATTTCTCAGAATCTTGGTGTAATGCATGTGGGTAAGCCTCTGGTTTCTTTTGAACGAGTTAACTTTAATCATTAAAAATGTAAGCTGTTGTGTCCTGTGTTTTGACCAAAACGTTCTCTTTTCACTGGGACTGCTTCTGTCGTGCTTAGATTCCCACTTTGTTGTTTGTGGTTGTTTTTTTTTTTTTTTTTTTTTTTTTTTGTGTGCCCAGTTGTTTTTGTTCTACTTTATTTTGGGGGCGGATCCCAGCATCACGCTGCTCCACCTGTGACACACCTCCTCCCAGCAGGAAGGACGCAGCCAATGAAGACCTCCGCTCCAAATGAACAACCAAATCAGCCAGTTTACTGTTGGTCTTACACAGGTGGATCAAGGTTGGTCTGCGTTCCAGTCATTCACATTTTGGTTTTTGTTTTGGTGTAAAACCAAATACTACGTATGAAGTCTGTCCTTTGTACTGTACAAGCAATCTTTAAATATTAAACTTATATCTTAATTGCCTTTACATTGTTTTACCGTCTATCTGAGGGTCCTGACTCCAGGACTGTGCGTTGGGGGTCTGGTTATTTGTCTTTATTTTGGTTATCATTTTGCCCGAGATTCCCTCGAGCTTGTAAGACTGGTGAGTGTGTGGGTTTATTTTTCTCACCCCATGTAATTTAAATTACTGCCACAAGAGGGTGCTGTGTGATCGTATATGACCAGTGTTTGCCAGTTCACGACGTTAAGGCCTAGGTTTTCTTGATCTTTGAAGAAAAGGTAAATGTCCTATGTGACGTTAGCACTGCCATTCCACATGATGTGTGTACACCAGTCACAGTGCCCTAAATTTGCAATAGGTAATTAGTTGCCAATTTGTATATATGAGTCAAATCAATTCATAGATCCACAACACGCCAGCAACTCAATTATTTGCCCGTGTGGCTTTTAGGTGTCTTTAGTGTGAAGCTCTTGTTTTAGGCGCGTGTCGAGGTAGCCTAGCCCCCCACTTGGTTGTGAGTAATGGTGCTTCTGCAACAGCGTTCCTGCCTGGGGTGTTGGGGAGCGAGGACCTGTCCAGAGAGGAGCTTGGGTGTCACCCTGGTTTCTTGGTGTGCATTTGAAAAGGAGCATAAATCCTCCAACTGCAGCGGTGCACTCGGGCCGGACGTCCAGACACAATAAGATCAGTGGGTTCTGCTTTGAAAATCCTTTGTTTAGGATTGATCAGTATCCAAAATAAATTTTATATAATTTTATATATATAAAATTTATTTTGGATACTGATCAATCCTAAACATATATATATATATTAGGGGTGGGACGCGATTAAAAAAAATTAATCGAATTAATCGGAAGCTTTGTAATTAATTAATCGCATTTTAATCGCATTTCAGTATTTAACATGAGAAATATTAATTTAAGTTTGAATGATGAATGAATCAATGAACATAATCAAACTTCAACATCTTGTTTATTTTTCCACCAGTCTACTACACAGACCAATCTATGAGTGCAGAAAACAGTTCAGAACATTGGAAATTCTGACCAAAAATGTTGTTTAATTTTGGGAGTTTTGCTCAGGATATTGGAAGAATTGAAGTAAATCAGAAGATGTTTTTTAATACCATTTTAGATGGTATACTTTTCTTAAATTTCCCAGGCCTCTGCCACAGGCATCTCCATAGTGCCTAGAAGTGGTCTTCTGCATGCTCAAAGCAAATGACTGGATCTTCCATTCATCATCTATAATATGAGCTGTCACACCAAGATCATTCTTGTTGCTAACAGAGGTCCAGTGATCCCCAGTCAGAGCCACATTTGTGGCGCTCTTCACAATAACCTGTTTTACTTGAGTAATAACCTGTTTTTTTTCCCTCGTTCTTACGTACGAGGTTAAGAAGTACTTGGTGCTAAGAACGTTTTGGGAAACTCACCCCTGGACGGTAGTTCATAACTTGCATCAGTTGACGCAATGTGCAGCGCTTCTTGTAAGTCTTTATCTTCGACCACAGAGAGCGGACAACACAAATAATATGACGCGTCATGTATAAACGCGTGCGGAGTCGCGCGCTAAGGTCACTCGCGAAAGTTTAATCCAGTCTTAATAGTCCTATGAAGGTACTTTAAAAACCAGGACATTTCCTCACTTTAAAAAAAACCCGGGACGACCGGGACAGGATGTGAAATGCGGACGTTTAGGTCACCCTATCGTACTAGGAATACATTTAGCAGCTAAGTTATCATTACTGACCTGCGCGTTAAGCTGGGCGTACACTGTGCGATTTTTGGCCCATTTTCAGCCGATTTTCACTCGTTTCGGCTCAATCGCGTGTCGTGCATCGTATAGTTTACACAGATAAACGAGGAGCGATTCATACCTCACGACCAACTCCCGATCAGAAATCGCAGCGTCGCAAGAATATCAAACATGTTTGAAATTCAAATCGCTCCTCGTGAGAGTATCGCACTGTTGAAGCAGCTCCACGAGCCGACTCTCCGCAACGAGTTAGTCGTACAGTTTGAGCTGGAGCTGAGTACACGATTTAAAATATCGTACAGTGTACGCCCAGCTTTAGCTGCAACATGTTTTGCGTTGAGGTGGTAACGAAGGGTGGAAGTGCTCCTGTGATAAGCGAACTCTTCCTACATAAAGTGTAAATAACACTATTTTTGTTTGAACTTCCATCTGGAAGTTTCTTATATTTAAATTTCCCATCCACCAGCGTTGCCTCTTCAGTCATCTGCATCATGCTCATCTTATCGTGCGTCCATATAATCTGTACGCCTGGAACTCGTGCACTGAGAAACATTCCACGATGCAAAAGTGTATCGTGCGTTAAAATGCGTTAATTTTTTTAGTGCGTTAATTTTCCTGTAATTAATTAATCGAAATTAACGCGTTAAAGTCCCACCACTAATATATATATATATATATATATATATATATATATATATATATCAGAAGTATTCTAGTTAAAAAGCTGCAGAAATGGTTTAATTCTGAGGTGCGTGGAAGGGCAGAGATTCTCAGGGTGTGGCAGGTGGGGGTGACTATCTGCGCAAGCTGCTTATCGGCCTCACTATCGCAATGCAGGCCCGGACCACTGACTGCTCTACAGGAAAACCAAAGATACTGGTCCGGTTACCTGCATCCATGCATGGTTGTGCTATCGTGGCCAGGTGTTCTGTCATCACCTTAACATGTTTACATACTTCGCTTTATATATTTTTTTCCACATAATAAGGTCAATATGTATTATGGAAGTAAGTGGGACAGAGATGCATGAGGTTCAACCGTTACCAATGGAGTTTATAAGTGGTCTACAGAACAGAACCAAGATAACTGGGATTTTATTACTGGTTACGCCTTTGAGTGACCTTGAGAAGAAAGGATGTGCTATTATTTTAATAAACTCCTTATGTCTCTATTTCTCCATCGTACTCTGTTTGCGCAGCTGTCTATATTCAGTGGCTTTATATTCAGCGCGTCTTCAGGTTCACTATAGCGCGAGCGATGCCGTGCACGTGGTTTCACGCGTGCTTTCCATACATGCGCTCGTCCTCCCAAAGCACTTCCCTATAACGTTTAAAAAATTATCTGAGACTGAAAAAAACGGGCCGCTTGTCTTCGAGGAGAAACCGTAACGGATTATACGAGCTGTCCGCCGGAGCTGCCCCTCGCGCTGTCCGTGGCGGTGGAGCCGGGTCCGGTCCAAAACAAACACTGGGCTTGGCGCTCGCTCGCGCTGTGACGGCTCCCTCAGGACGGCATTTCTCTTCATCATGTCTGAAGGCCTTGTTTTAAGCAGTGCCTCTGGGAAGCCCAATTAAGGTTCAGATGCTAAGCCCCTGAACACTAGCGGAACCACCGAAGGCTTGATAAGCCCCATAAACATTAGCGGGGGAGGGGGAGGGACTTTCCCGCCGCTTTGCGCCTAATGGAGTCACTGACGCGTCTGCAGGGCGATGATGCGCACACGAGCCCTCGAGTCTGGGGAAAAGGCGCAGGGAAGCCTCGAATGCCGTATGCCACTCAAAACCAAACATGCTCGGGATTTGTTTAAAAGCTCGCCTGTGGACTGAGACAACTATGCGCAACGAAATATGTCGGAGTCATAAATCAAAAGCCCCACATCTCCTGGCCCCGCCTCGGCCGCCATCTGTGCCAAGGTGAGGTGCGGGGCTTGAACCCGTACACTCGCATACCTCAACTCGCGGGCTCTTTATATTGGACCGCTTAACATTGGGAACATTGCGCTCTGCCCCCAAACTCTGCCACTCTTTCCTTGTTCTTTGCACATTCAATGAAGCCGACACACTTCTATTCGTAACGTTAATGCCGCCCCATCCGTATTTACATGCTCACGAAAACGCAGGTTTTTTTGTTTAATCTTGGTTTAATTTTCACCGTCATTGCGTAAACGCTGTCATTTAATCTGATTTATTTTTGATGAAAATGTCGCTGTACTAATTGGGTATAATATTGCATCTGTAAATAGTTTCTAAATATAATTTGTCTTTGAAGGAAAAAAAAAACAACCACGAGACTCACGAGTAAAATGATTTTGACTCGAAATATTTTCATGAAGATGTTGAATGAAAAATAACGTTTCCTTTAGATGGTGAACCACCAGATGCCCAATGTTTGTTTGTTAAATTACTGTTGAAATTTTATATTTTGTAGCCTACATAAATATAAATGTCGAGGGGTCTTCTTCAGCGCTCACAGGCTACATTTTATATTTTAAATTTATTCTGTAAGCAGCGGATTCAATTCTATAAACATACTTTATAGGACCTGCTCCTAGGCGATTTGACGTTTTAACGAAACTTTAACCCATCATTAAAATTAGGAACTTTTTTTCCGCCATACGTCATTGTGGGTGCGAGGGTGCGAGGCAGATCCCAGCCAGGCCTGCTGGCTGCCTTTCTCACCCGTTCCGTGGCTGTGAGCCAAGGCCGGTGCACGACTGCCCTCAGCGAGGGAGCGATGTTTCAGCAGCGGGGAAGCCAGTGGTGACAGCAACCGCCATTGCCTCAGCACAGATTATTATGACCTACGTAATTGGCTCGGATACATGTGTTTCGTCCACGGGCCGTCTACCTCGTGCACGGCGCTGCCAACGACAAACCCTGCAGGTGTGCGAGATGTCCAAACGCGTCACGCGCTGACGGTTCCTCTCCCCAGCTAAGGTCGCTGGCCGAGCATCCATAACACGGGTGCAGGACAACCGTGTCTAAACTAGCCATACCTGCAGGCGTCGAGCTACGGGTGGCTATAAGGGTTCTGCTTTTAACAAGACGCGTCCCGTTTTCGCATAGAAACCTTCCATTCGCGCTAATTTCCTCGAAATGCTCGAGCCTAGTTGTTTTGGGGCCTTGGTTACCAATATAATATATCATAATATTCTACGCACCTGTGTCCTCGGATAGCGCCGGGCTTCCGCAGCGCGCGATATAGGGTTGCATGGAAAACACCCCACCTTTGCCGATATAGCGGTTGCATCACTGTTCGGATATGTGGATACAAATTTAGATTCCTGACTAGCGAGCAGGAGCGCTCGCGCTGGGCAAGGCCTCATATATCACTTCTTGACGGATGAGGCATTGTGGAAGAATTCTTGCGGTTCGCACTAAAACAATACTGCGCGCAGAGGGGCACCCTAGCGACATCAGGGGCCCGCCTTGACTTGAAATTCCGCTCGAATCATTCAAAACGCCCACGGTCAGATATTTTCCTCTTTCTCTTTCTGTGGAAGATGAGAGAACAGTGGTGACGTTAATGATCGTGACGCTAATGTTTTGCAACGTCGTTCACTTTACCACTATTGTCTCTGATGGGGCAAAATTTGAGGTTTGTGGTCTTTATGGCACAGAAACATTAGAAGTAAGTTTGCCCGAGTGAGACAGCACAATGTCTGCACAGAAACTCCACACCGGCAGTCAGCTGGGACGCGGTCCAACAGGGCAGGTTGAGAATGGAGGAGGATTAAAAGTGTCTTTTACCACACACAGGCTCCTCTAGTCAGCATTCATAATCCCACACGTCTCAGGATGTTGTGCTTTTCTAGAAGACAGTTCTAGAACTTTGAAGAAGAAAGAGGTCTAGAAGAAGAAAAAGGTCTCTGATGCCATCCCTGCACCGCTGCACTGGACGTCCGTGCACCTGTGTGTTTGGGACTTAGGAAAGCTGGGGAGATTTCCGGCAAGAAACGCACATTGTGGTAACAGAAGTCTGACCTTTCAGACCAAGGCAAGGCGCTCGGAGCTGCAGGGCTGGTGTTTACGGAGGGCTCCTGTCACATGTTGCACAACCTGAAGCTTCTACCCAGACACGAAAACAGGGGCTGGGGGGGGGGGGGGGGGGTACAGCAACTGTCATGACAAACAAGAACCATCTGTCTCATTTGTGTAACTTGTTTTCTTTTAATATGAGAAGTATGTTGGTGGAGATCTGCGAGTGTTGAAGCAGGCTTGGGCGGACAGAGGGACGCACTTCAGGTTTCTTTGTCCTTACTCTGTTTCAGTCGCGGTATTAACCCTGCGAACCTGTGACTCGTGATGTCCTCTCATCTAACTCGGGTAGAGCACACACTAACTCCTCGTAGCACTCAGCCTCATGTTGAGCTGCTTTGATAACGCACCCACTTCACGTTAATTGTGCTAACGTGATTGGTTTGTAGTTTACATTCGAGGCATCTAGCAGACACTCTTATCCAGAGCAACTTGCAAAACTACGTTAGTTGTTTGTCCTGATAGGATCTGACGGAGAGGAGATCACCTGGTCGTTGTTTGTGCTCGTGTTTGACCGGGGCAGGTGGGAGATGTGCCGTGGTGAACACAGACTCTCAGGGAGGGCCATTAAATCTGGATTGTTTTTGCCTTTCAGATACTTGTGTGAGCAGGGGAGCGTTTGTGAGCAGGGGAGCGTTTGTGCGCAGGGGAGCGTTTGTGAGCAGGGGAGCGTTTGTGCGCAGGGGAGCGTTTGTGCGCAGGGGAGCGTTTGTGCGCAGGGGAGCGTTTGTGCGCAGGGGAGCGTTTGTGCGCAGCCCTCTGGAATTCCAGCTTAAGTTCTGCAGGCAGCCGGTTGCCCAAACACTCGTGTGTCCTCCCCTAACCAAACACTCGTGTGTCCTCCCCTAACCAAACACTCGTGTGTCCTCCCCTAACCAAACACTCGCGTGTCCTCCCCTAACCAAACACTCGCGTGTCCTCCCCTAACCAAACACTCGCGTGTCCTCCCCTAACCAAACACTCGTGTGTCCTCCCCTAACCAAACACTCGTGTGTCCTCCCCTAACCAAACACTCGTGTGTCCTCCCCTAACCAAACACTCGCGTGTCCTCCCCTAACCAAACACTCGCGTGTCCTCCCCTAACCAAACACTCGCGTGTCCTCCCCTAACCAAACACTCGCGTGTCCTCCCCTAACCAAACACTCGCGTGTCCTCCCCTAACCAAACACTCGCGTGTCCTCCCCTAACCAAACACTCGCGTGTCCTCCCCTAACCAAACACTCGCGTGTCCTCCCCTAACCAAACACTCGCGTGTCCTCCCCTAACCAAACACTCGCGTGTCCTCCCCTAACCAAACACTCGCGTGTCCTCCCCTAACCAAACACTCGCGTGTCCTCCCCTAACCAAACACTCGCGTGTCCTCCCCTAACCAAACAACATTGTCCGTGCCGACTCCAGAGACCAAAGTCATATTAAAAGTAGCTGAAAGGCTGAAGCCCCAGATCTCTGGGCCTCTTTATTGAATTGTAGCTTGATAATTATGTTATGTCCCAGGAAAAGCCTCTACAAATATTAAATTACTGTGTGGTATTTCCATCAAAGAGGTGGTGACAGGACCGTTCTGTTGACAGGATTGTATTTCTCAAAGTGAAGACTCCCTCTAGCACATTTCAGGTCTATTCATACACAAATATACACACATACACACACACACACACACACACACACACACACAAACTGGGGTCTAGTGACTTCTAACTTCAGGGTTACGCAAGTGTTTTATTAGCTTTTTTTCTAGAAAAGTCTCAACCTAGCAGCAAAGTGGTTAACGCGGTTTCCGTCCGCTCTGTCTTGCAGCACACGCCACCGTATTGATGCTGCATGTCTTCTGCACGAGGACGTCCACAGGATGCTCTGGAATTATCAAGATTCTTTTGCAATTCTTTTGTCTCGTCTGTGTCACAGAAATATGGCAGTTTTCATTCTGCCTGCCAAAGGATCGTGGGCTATAAAATCAAGACTATAAAAGTAGTTCTGAGAACCACGTGCTCTTGAGATGTTTTTTTGTGCTACATGTACCTAACGCTGTAAAGTCAGCGTTAGGTCGAAACGTGGATCTGTTTTGAGGAAGGTCATTTCAGAGCAGTGAGAGGTGTGTTCTTATCCATCCTGCCTGAAGAAGCCCAGGGCCATTTGATGACCTACAGTACATAAACGTCGGCTTCACAGTTGCCTAAGTGTGGAGGTCCACCCCCTTCTCCTGCACCACGCTGAGCTCTATTCTTCTCATTTGGCCTGCAGAATGGGTTAAATGCTGTTCGGTGAGGAGCCAAGCTCCTCCCATTTCTTCACCAACTGTTCTTCTCCTTTCCTGAGGGCATAACCCCATAAGCTCCGCGGTCCTCACCTTCACGCTTTCTTTTCCCAGATTTCCCAGCACTGTGTCTGCTGTGGGCTTCACCGTTTCACTTCACTCATGTACACATACTCAGCAGATACAGATATGCAGCCATGTGGTGTCACTGGCCACACCTCCTTCACTGGCCACACCTCCTCTACAGTAATCATCTCACCCCCAAGGTGCAGGCCTAGGGGGCAGAAAATTTGACGATTATAAAAAGCCCCAGCAGGCAACAACTGAACCCTCGGTGACGCCGCGGTTATGCCGGGGTGAGCGTCAAGCCATCTTTAGCGCCTGTGATGTGCATATGTGTGGCTAACATCCCTAATTCCTGCCATTATTCCACACATAGTTTCTATAAATATTTATTGTCCTTGGCATGTGTCCGGGTTGGGCTACGCTCACCATATCATCTGTTACCCAGAGCAGACTGACACTGCTAACACTGGATATGTGTTACCCAGGGCAGACTGACACTGCTAACACTGGATATGTGTTACCCAGGGCAGACTGACACTGCTAACACTGGATATGTGTTACCCAGGGCAGACTGACACTGCTAACACTGGATATGTGTTACCCATGGCAGAGTGACACTGGTTACACTGGATATGTGTTACCTAGGGTAGAATGGCACTGGTTACACTGGATATGTGTTACCCATGGCAGACTGACACTGCTAACACTGGATATGTGTTACCCAGGGCAGACTGACACTGCTAACACTGGATATGTGTTACCCATGGCAGAGTGACACTGGTTACACTGGATATGTGTTACCTAGGGTAGAATGGCACTGGTTACACTGGATATGTGTTACCCATGGCAGAGTGGCACTGGTTACACTGGATATGTGTTACCTAGGGTAGAATGGCACTGGTTACACTGGATATGTGTTACCTAGGGTAGAATGGCACTGGTTACACTGGATATGGTTTGAGGAAGGTTTCTGAACTGTGAGGGATTTGACTTGATGAATCTTTTATGAATCCAGTAATGCCAGGGACTGTGAAGAGGTGAAGAGGCTGTTCTGTAACTCATTAAAATCCAGACTGTGTACAACCAGAGATTTACAGTGTGAAGACTTTGGTTTAGTTTTTAAAGGTCAAGTCAATTCCTCCACAGAATGTGTCTTTATAATAGGCTGTTTGTGTCTGAAGGCAACCATTGACCATGGAAGATTTCCTGTCACAACAGTTTGAGAAGAAACACAATGATTGTCAATCTTTCACATGTCATATATTTCAAATAAACATACATTCATATGCAAAATAGTCCTCTTCAGTGTATGAGTCTTGTACAGAGCTATGTGTCTTTAGAATACTGGATATTATGTTTGTACTATAGAACAACTTGGAATTACGGGTGGTTGTACATAGTTGTCATAAATAATTCAGTCCCTCTCGATGACGTCAAATGGAACAGGGAATGCTCTGGGGTTCGTGTGTTTGCGGTATGTGCGTCTGGAGATTAAAAGTGCTGGATCCACTGTGCACAGCATCCTGGTCCACCTGCCGCGAGATGACCTGTGAAGAGCTGGTGTGTCGTCGTCTGGGAGCGTGGCGGCTACGTCCCACGGCCGTGTGTGTGAGGAGGCAGCTGAGCACACTCCAAACACAGCAGCGGCTGCTTTGATGGGGTTTCTCTCTGAGATTACTCAACATCACATCCAGGAAACAAGACGCTTGGAACATTTCTTTCTTTAGACCTGGGTTAATTCCCCATGAAAGAGGAGAAAGTCCATTATATATATTTGTGTTTGTGTGTAAATGATACAAATAATATCCAGAATCAGTGTATGTGGGAGTGTATGTATATACACACCATGATTCTGTACATTAGTTGCAAAGTTTTCTGAGTTAGCATCGTAGACACAACATTGTTCAAACGTACACCTGGACTGCATCTTGACAAGTTTTAGATGGAAACTCCCTTGATGTCCATGATGCCTGATGAGATTCTAAAGCAGCGTTGGCAGGGGCAAATAAGCCAAAAGCATGAATTTACCCCGCCCTAGTTGTCTGGCCCCGCCTCTCAGCCCCTCCCACCATATAATTGTCCCTCTCTCCACTACTCAATACCACTCCACTTGGAGTAAGTCACATTAAAAAATTCACTCTTTGAATCAAATAAGTTAAAAAAATACAAAAATAAGAGACCAACCACAATTAAAAGGAAAAACATGTAAAATGAAAGAAAAGTGAAAAACGGAGAGAAAAATACTCTCAAGTGGGACTTGAAATAAACCGAAAGCTCTATGTTGTCCCCTACACTTGCGTGTCCCATATATGACATGTTCTTTCACAATCATATGAAGTGATCTTGGGGGGGGGGGGGGGGGGGGGGGGGGTCTGCGTCTTTCTGTCTTGGCTCATGTGTCTCCTGGTGTCTCGGCGCAGTGAGGCGGCAGGAGGACACTTCGCTGGTGGAGTCATGGTGGATCACCGACACGTGTGCATCTCCACCATCTTACGGCACTGTTTGCACTTGACATAGCAGCACCAGTGAAATTTGCAGCTGCACCTGTCCACAACCTCCACCTCCTCTGTGTGAAAGCCCCGCCCACAGCACATGAGCTCGCAGCCATCGATGGCCTTTGAGGTCTTGTTGCAGTAGCGGCCTACGGTTCCCAGCATGCCCGGTGTCCTGGGGTCGTGTTCACAGAAGTCTGGGCTGGGGTCTAGGTAGACCAAGTCCTCATCCGTGTGGGGCTTGAACTGAGAGTTTCGGGGCATCAGCACCTTGGTGGTCCCCACCTTGCGCTGCTCCACCTCTGTGGCACCATCAAACTTCTCCTTGATGACGTTGCCCACCTTGCGGAAGGGTGGCATGGCCTTCCAGCAGGTCTTCACTTCGCAGGAGCCTGAAACACCGTGGCATTTACACTCCACTCTCATGTGGCTCAGAATTGCCTAGGGAACAGCGGAGAGAACGTATTTGAATTGTAAGTGGTTTTAGGTTTGGCTAGTTTTGCTAAGGACCCTGGGAAGGTCTCCGGTAGTCTTACCTTCCGTCCTGCTTCGTTGTTATGGAGGTTCATCAGGGCACGGTTGGAGGACTGGCCTTTGCTTCTCTCCCTGACATCCACGAAGGACTGGGAAAAGGCGACTCCGTATGCGATGTTATCGGAGCATCCTGACCACTGGAAGCCTAAGGCAACAGAGAGGCACTTAATGGCTGAAACAGCATCTCAGGGGAGGATGGAGTGCCTGTCTCTCACAGCTCTTCATTCAGCTTTATTCATTTCCTTTCTGATTTCGGACTTTGGCTGTGGAGTTGAGCTGAGCGGTCAGGCGTCGTGTGCGGGATGTCGTACCCTCGGGGCTGACACCATGAACGTTGCGGTCACAGCCACACTTCTCCAGCTCGCCGCTGCTGCAGGCCCTGGTCACGGCGACGGCCACGCTGGCCGCAGAGATCGCGTAGACGAAGGCGGCCTCTCTAGTGCCTGCTCCGAGATCAAACGCAAAGAAAACAATGAATAAAGAGACGCGGGCGTCAAAGGGTCATCACATCTGTGGTAGGTGGAGTGCGCTGACCTTGCGTTACGATCTTGCCGAAGACGGGGACCGTCTCCAGCGTGGAGCAGTTCCAGCGGCGGTTGCGGAACTGGTACTGACACTCGTCGATGGCCAGCTGGGCACCCCTCCGCACGGCGTCCATCACCTCCACGTTGCGCTTACAGATCTGCACCTGCCTCTGGATTAGCCCACGCAGCTTCTCACAGCTTTCCTCGTCTGAGATACTTCCTACCGACGAGAGCTTGGCCAGGTACCTTGGAGACAGAGACACAGAGTCACAGGAGTTAGGAACACGCGGAGATGTATGGATAGATGGAAAACACTTCTGGGAAAGTAAACGACGTCGTGGTCATCACAGCCTGCAAGCTAATATGTTTTACAATATTCTCAGCCCCCAACATTTTATTGGAGATTGTGTAATATTTTAATAAATAAGGAACGCCTTAAATCTCTGTTGGGTGAACCTACAAATGTGGAGAACATGAGAAGAGGAAAGAGGTAATGTGGCGTGGTGAATAATTTGAGGCCGACCAAACAGAACACTTGATCTACTTAAGCTTCATTCCATGAGTTCGGCGACCCCCGTGTGGAGATCTGTTTGTTTAACCATCTGGTGAGCACAAACATCGAAGGCATAAACAACGGAGAATGTCTACAAGGTTCTTGGAAGGCTCTGGCCCGCAGATGAGGTCCGTGGAACACCAGCAGAATGGCTGGAGGTTATCTGGACCTCTCACCTCCAGGGCACTGGGGTCAGGGAGATTCTACCATGCCAGCTCAGCGCTCACCTTTTAACGGCACCTTATAAAAATAGGCCGCTTTGACGAGCTCGTCAGAAACACTCTCAGGGGATCCCATCCAAACCCCCCCCCCCCCCCCCCCCCCCCCCCATCCAACCCCCCCCCCCCAGTCCTTCCCAGTTTAATGGGAGGAAGAAGAAACGTCTGGGTAGTGCAAATCTTTTCAGGGGGTTCGTGAGCAAGGACTGAGTCAGATGAAAGCATTGCTGTTTAATGACTGGTCTAAGGCGTCGGAGGTCGGGGGTCGGCAGGGGTGTGTGTGGGGGGGGGGATTGGGGGTGTGCGTAGACACAGATATAAAATGTGTGGTGTGTCAGTTACCATTTCCCTCTGACTGTTCAAACATACTCCATATTGCTCCTACGTTGACCTCTAAGGGCATTTTGTTAACGGATGTCGGAGTCACTTTGATCACATTTGTGATGCAGTATACGTCCATCAGGAACTGCCAACAGGTTCTTTAATGTCATGCAGTAAGTAGGTTGAATTCCCCAGTTTGATTCCAGTCCTGAGGCCTGTTGCCAACTTCTCCCAGTTTGGCCTCCACTTGTAAGATGTATGACCTTCTCTAGAGTTAAAAGCCTTTATCTGAATCCACAGGCCGAGTCGTATCCCAGCATCCTGTGCTGCTGAAAGGCCTGGATTTTGTGGGCCAGGTTTGGGGCATATGGCACACACACACACACACACACACACACACACACACACACACACACACACACCTCCTCATCCACAACACACTCATCTGAGCACTCAGCTGGACTGATAACCACTTCCTCACTGTCCTCATCCATAGACTCTGTCTCGCCGAGATGAGCAGAATGACCTCATCCTCCAGACTAGTCACATGTCCGTCTATCACATGACCTTTCATTCAATTATGACACCAATTATCACGGCTGGTGAAACAGCTTTACAGGCACTTATACGTGTGGGTACAACGCCGGTTTATCGGTATATGTGTGGGTACAGTGATCCAATTGGTTAAATCGCTTTTGCAGTCTCCAAACACAAGGGCATTGTCAGAGGTTTCACCCTCCACACGTGTGATTCTAACGACCACAGACGGGCCTGCTCTGTGAAATGAGAGGAGGATTTATCAGCACCAGCTGGAGCTACAGTGCAAACACTCATAACAAAACCTCCTCTCCCAAGAAACACCTGATAAACCACATGCACAGTGTTTCTGCTTGTGTTCTGAAGCCTTTCCGTGTGGGAAAAAATGTGATCCAGACCTCAGTGCTGATGGGGCGAGGGCAGGTTCAGGGTGTTCTGCTCTCCCACCCTGATGGGGCGGGGGCAGGTTCAGGGTGTTCTGCTCTCCCACCCTGATGGGGCGGGGCAGGTTCAGGGTGTTCTGCTCTCCTACCCTGATGGTGCGGGGGCAGGTTCAGGGTGTTCTGCTCTCCTACCCTGATGGGGCGGGGGCAGGTTCAGGGTGTTCTGCTCTCCTACCCTGATGGGGCGGGGGCAGGTTCAGGGTTTTCTGCTCTCCTACCCTGATGGGGCGGGGCAGGTTCAGGGTGTTCTGCTCTCCTACCCTGATGGGGCGGGGCAGGTTCAGGGTGTTCTGCTCTCCCACCCTGATGGGGCGGGGCAGGTTCAGGGTGTTCTGCTCTCCTACCCTGATGGGGCGGGGCAGGTTCAGGGCGCTCTGCTCTCCTACCCTGATGGGGCGAGGGCAGGTTCAGGGTGTTCTGCTCTCCTACCCTGATGGGGCGGGGGCAGGTTCAGGGTGTTCTGCTCTCCTACCCTGATGGTGCGGGGGCAGGTTCAGGGTGTTCTGCTCTCCCACCCTGATGGGGCGAGGGCAGGTTCAGGGTGTTCTGCTCTCCTACCCTGATGGGGCGGGGGCAGGTTCAGGGTGTTCTGCTCTCCTACCCTGATGGTGCGGGGGCAGGTTCAGGGTGTTCTGCTCTCCCACCCTGATGGGGCGAGGGCAGGTTCAGGGTGTTCTGCTCTCCTACCCTGATGGGGCGAGGGCAGGTTCAGGGTGTTCTGCTCTCCTACCCTGATGGGGCGAGGGCAGGTTCAGGGTGTTCTGCTCTCCTACCCTGATGGTGCGGGGGCAGGTTCAGGGTGTTCTGCTCTCCCACCCTGATGGGGCGAGGGCAGGTTCAGGGTGTTCTGCTCTCCTACCCTGATGGGGCGAGGGCAGGTTCAGGGTGTTCTGCTCTCCCACCCTGATGGGGCGGGGCAGGTTCAGGGTGTTCTGCTCTCCCACCCTGATGGGGCGAGGGCAGGTTCAGGGTGTTCTGCTCTCCTACCCTGATGGGGCGGGGCAGGTTCAGGGTGTTCTGCTCTCCCACCCTGATGGGGCGGGGCAGGTTCAGGGTGTTCTGCTCTCCTACCCTGATGGGGCGGGGCAGGTTCAGGGCGCTCTGCTCTCCTACCCTGATGGGGCGAGGGCAGGTTCAGGGTGTTCTGCTCTCCCACCCTGATGGGGCGGGGGCAGGTTCAGGGTGTTCTGCTCTCCTACCCTGATGGGGCGGGGCAGGTTCAGGGCGCTCTGCTCTCCCACCCTGCCAGCTTTCAGCTTCCACTCTTTAAGGTCAAAGGCAGCTGTGCAGGGGGTCAGCTGGGGTCAGCTGTGCAGGGATCTGGGGTCAGCGCGTTCCCCCTGCAGAGTGTCCCCTTGTTCCTCTGCAACAGGTTTATGTGTAGAATTATATTGTTCTGGTCTCTGAGGGACGACGGCCTCAGTTTTAGAACCCAGTGCAGCTTACTGTACAGTGGAAGGGTGTACAGTGTGTGTGTGTGTGTGTGGGGGGGAAGTGTGGTGTGGTAAAGGTGAAGGTCCTAAAAACACTAGTCTCTGGCCCTCTACTCAACTCTGACACAAGAGAGAGAGAGAGAGAAAGAGAAGAAGAAGAGGATGAGACACAGAAGAGAGAGGAGAGCAACATCAGACACAGGAGAGACAGGAGAAGAAGATGAGACAAATGAACCCTTGTGAAGCAGACCTACTTGTGAGCCGTTTTTGAGCATTAAATCCTCGAAACCAGCTATTTTTACATTTCCTATCTTGGGGGGGGGGAAATGTCAGCTGTAAATATGCGGGGGTAAATACACAGTGTGCCAGGACTGCCCTCTGCAAACAGAGACGCGTGAGCCGCTCAGGGTGAGACGCTCGCCGCGTGCCCTCCAGACCTGATTCCATGTTCACATATTTCTCAGCTCTGTGCTCTTCCCTCTAGTTTCCTGACTGTTCCAACTCCAGCACCACTGCCTGTTAATGCTGAACGTTTAAACATGACAACACACCGAAGTGTAACGATGTGTATACATCTGTTGTTCTAGTGAACATGCATTTCTTATTTCTCTAATACTGGAGCAAAACAAATTTAGATTTGTCTTCTGTAACAAGGATGATGAAGGAGACGCCTACCCGTATAGATTCTGATTTTGTGTAGATTCGTGACTTGCCAGATGCAGCATCTGCACCTGATGCTGTTTGCTGAACATTTACAAATTGGATTCCTGTCCGATCCTGACAGCCCAGGACTATCTTCAATAATGAGGGGGGCGTCTGCCTTCAGTCCCAGAGCCACGCCTTCCCCATACTTACTGCTCAAACACTCCTCACGTATGCACACCCTGAAGCTTGGAGCACTAGGACCGCACATGACGTGGACACAAGCACAAGTGTCTAGTCTTTGAAAAGTTCAGAACCAGCATTGACTCCACATTGACTCTACACAGAGCACCAAGGAAATCTTTTGGACTCTAGAGGGCAGTGTTGTCTCTGCTTCTCCCTTGGGAATTATTTAGAGAATTGCTTATCTTCAAAAATCTATTACTGATATAAATCTGTTGTGGAACAAAAACAAATGCCATCGTTATAGCCCCAGACCGTCTACAGGGGGCAGTGTTCTCACTAACAGACCGTCTACAGGGGGCAATGTTCTCACTAACAGACCCGTCTACAGGGGGCAGTGTTCTCACTAACAGACCCATCTACAGGGGGCAATGTTCTCACTAACAGACCCATCTACAGGGGGCAATGTTCTCACTAACAGACCCGTCTACAGGAGGCAATGTTCTCACTAACAGACCATCTACAGCGGGCAGTGTTCTCACTAACAGACCCATCTGCAATCAGTGTTCTCACTAACAGACCCGTCTACAGGGGGCAGTGTTCTCACTAACAGACCCGTCTACAGGGGGCAGTGTTCTCACTAACAGACCCGTCTGCAGGGGGCAGTGTTCTCACTAACAGTAGCTGATAAACACTGTGGATGTGAGAAGAAGGTGCAGGTGTTAAGTCACTGGGTCTTGAAGGTTTGGTTTTTGAGTAGAAGACAAGCTGCAACTCAAGCTATTAACGTGTGTTTTTCTAGAAATGATCCTGTATACAGCGATGCTCTTTGTGATGACTGTACTCATTTTGGGAAACTCGCTCCTGTGATGTCATGGTCCCCTGTGATGTCATGTTCTTCTTGTTTATTGAGAAGCTCAGACTGGATAAACGCTAAAAATGAGAGAGGAGTGAATCACATCAGACCGGAGCCCATATATGTAATCTTAGAACAGGACCCAAACTGTCTTATCTCCATGAGCAGCAGTTAGCCATGCCAACAATCCACTTTTCCTTTTATAGTTTTCGTGTCTGTTGGGTAAAGGTGCAGGTTAAAGGTCTACATGCACCTGCCCTGTGCACCAAAGTTAAAGGTTAAATGATGGATGTTTATGGGTCGCAGGGTCAAAAAGATCATAACTGTTACATGGTTAAAACTCAGCTACCTCTGCAGTCGCTTGTCAAACATTTGACTTAAAGATGTGGTCATCTTTAAACATCAGGGAGGACCAGTGGGAACATCACAATGGACCAGCGAGAACATCAGGGAGGACCAGTGGGAACATCACAGTGGACCAGTGGGAACATCACAGTGGACCAGTGGGAACATCAGGGAGGACCAGTGGGAACATCACAGTGGACCAGTGGGAACATCACAGTGGACCAGTGGGAACATCACAGTGGACCAGTGGGAACATCACAGTGGACCAGCGAGAACATCACAGTGGACCAGTGGGAACATCACAGTGGACCAGTGGGAACATCACAGTGGACCAGTGGGAACATCACAGTGGACCAGTGGGAACATCACAGTGGACCAGCGAGAACATCACAGTGGACCAGCGGGAACATCACAGTGGACCAGCGGGAACATCACAGTGGACCAGTGGGAACATCACAGTGGACCAGTGGGAACATCAGGGAGGACCAGTGGGAACATCACAGTGGACCAGTGGGAACATCAGGGAGGACCAGCGAGAACATCACAGTGGACCAGCGAGAACATCACAGTGGACCAGCGAGAACATCACAGTGGACCAGTGGGAACATCAGGGAGGACCAGTGGGAACATCACAGTGGACCAGTGGGAACATCACAATGGACCAGCGAGAACATCACGGAGGACCAGTGGGAACATCACAGTGGACCAGTGGGAACATCAGGGAGGACCAGCGAGAACATCACAGTGGACCAGCGGGAACATCACAGTGGACCAGTGGGAACATCAGGGAGGACCAGTGGGAACATCACATAGAACATTGGTGATGCCAGGATGCCAAATGGGCTACAGGGTTATGTCCAGCTCTGATGGCTATTTTATTTTCAGGGAAAAATTAACTGTTAAAGTGAAAAAAGGCTTTTAACAAAATTGAGTGCCTCATTTGGTTTCAAATGGTGGTTTAACTAGAAAGGATGTGTCAAGAATGCCATACTAATCACCCACTTGACCCTTATCTTTTAGAGCAGATGTCTAATGAAAGAGGTCAGGGCCACAGCTATGCATGCTGTTTCATGGAAGCTTGCAGGTCTCTGTCTGTTTTCTGTCATTAAAACTTTTCTCACTTTCTCCCAATAAATGGAAACCTTTGATGGATCAAGCTGGATGGAAATATTTTAGCAGCCATGGTTCCAGAGAGTAGGCCATGGAGAAACCCAGGAGGTCTGTGAGAATCCACCATGTGCAGCTTCATTGACCTGTTGTCAAGTGGGGCTATTTGCGTTAGGCGTGTTAGAGCTGCTCTCCTCTCGCATTAGAGCTGCTCTCCTCTCACGTTAGAGCTGCTCTCCTCTCACATTAGAGCTGCTCTCCTCACACGTTAGAGCTGCTCTCCTCTCACGTTAGATCTGCTCTCCTCTCATGTTAGATCTGCTCTCCTCTCACATTAGAGCTGCTCTCCTCTCACGTTAGAGCTGCTCTCCTCTCACGTTAGATCTGCTCTCCTCTCACGTTAGATCTGCTCTCCTTTCACGTTAGAGCTGCTCTCCTCTCACATTAGAGCTGCTCTCCTCTCACGTTAGATCTGCTCTCCTTTCACGTTAGAGCTGCTCTCCTCTCATGTTAGAGCTGCTCTCCTCTCACGTTAGATCTGCTCTCCTCTCACGTTAGAGCTGCTCTCCTCTCACGTTAGATCTGCTCTCCTCTCACGTTAGAGCTGCTCTCCTCTCACGTTAGAGCTGCTCTCCTCTCACGTTAGATCTGCTCTCCTCTCACATTAGGGCTGCTCTCCTCTCACGTTAGAGCTGCTCTCCTCTCACATTAGATCTGCTCTCCTCTCACATTAGAGCTGCTCTCCTCTCACGTTAGAGCTGCTCTCCTCTCACATTAGAGCTGCTCTCCTCACACGTTAGAGCTGCTCTCCTCTCACGTTAGATCTGCTCTCCTCTCATGTTAGATCTGCTCTCCTCTCACATTAGAGCTGCTCTCCTCACACGTTAGAGCTGCTCTCCTCTCACGTTAGATCTGCTCTCCTCTCATGTTAGATCTGCTCTCCTCTCACATTAGAGCTGCTCTCCTCTCACGTTAGAGCTGCTCTCCTCTCACGTTAGAGCTGCTCTCCTCTCACGTTAGATCTGCTCTCCTCTCACGTTAGATCTGCTCTCCTTTCACGTTAGAGCTGCTCTCCTCTCACATTAGAGCTGCTCTCCTCTCATGTTAGAGCTGCTCTCCTCTCATGTTAGAGCTGCTCTCCTCTCACGTTAGATCTGCTCTCCTCTCACGTTAGAGCTGCTTTCCTCTCACGTTAGATCTGCTCTCCTCTCACGTTAGAGCTGCTCTCCTCTCACGTTAGAGCTGCTCTCCTCTCACGTTAGATCTGCTCTCCTCTCACATTAGGGCTGCTCTCCTCTCACGTTAGAGCTGCTCTCCTCTCACGTTAGAGCTGCTCTCCTCTCACGTTAGAGCTGCTCTCCTCTCACGTTAGATCTGCTCTCCTCTCATGTTAGAGCTGCTCTCCTCTCACGTTAGACCTGCTCTCCTCTCACGTTAGATCTGCTCTCCTCTCACGTTAGATCTGCTCTCCTCTCACATTAGACCTGCTCTCCTCTCACGTTAGATCTGCTCTCCTCTCACGTTAGATCTGCTCTCCTCTCACGTTAGAGCTGCTCTCCTCTCACATTAGAGCTGCTCTCCTCTCACGTTAGATCTGCTCTCCTCTCATGTTAGATCTGCTCTCCTCACACGTTAGAGCTGCTCTCCTCTCACGTTAGAGCTGCTCTCCTCTCACGTTAGATCTGCTCTCCTCTCACGTTAGATCTGCTCTCCTCTCACGTTAGATCTGCTCTCCTCTCACGTTAGATCTGCTCTCCTCTCACATTAGAGCTGCTCTCCTCTCACATTAGATCTGCTCTCCTCTCACGTTAGATCTGCTCTCCTCTCACGTTAGAGCTGCTCTCCTCCAGAGCCGGAGTGGCTAATCGGGAGATTCGGGAGGATTCCCGATGGGCCGGCTCATGTCAATCTCTAGTTTGGGCCGATTGGGAGGAAAAAATTATTTTGGGTCAGATTTGGACATGAATCTCCCGGGCTGAAAAAGTGGCCCACTCCGGTCCTGCTCTCCTCTCACATTAGAGCTGCTCTCCTCTCACATTAGAGCTGTTCTCCTCTCATGTTAGAGCTGCTCTCCTCTCACATTAGAGCTGCTCTCCTCTCACATTAGAGCTGTTCTCCTCTCATGTTAGAGCTGCTCTCCTCACATTAGAGCTGCTCTCCTCACATTAGAGCTGCTCTCCTCACATTAGAGCTGCTCTCCTCTCGTGTTGCTCATCAGCTGTGTCTCTATTTTTTGACCGTCCTTCAGAGTTTAACCTCTATTGTTTCCGTGGCAGCATGACATGGCACTCCGACATGGCGTTCTCATGATCAGGAGGGGGCAGAGCATTCATGTTCATCTCAGTCCCAAACGCCGACACCTTGTCATCATAGATGTGGTTAAGAGAAGCAGGTTCTGAACTGCAGTGTCAGACACGGTGTTGGTCCTTACATTTCAAATAATGAGCCCACATGATTCATGAAGTCTTAACACTTTGAAAACAAGAAAAATTACCTGCATATTGAAATCTTTCTCAACAATACACGTGATATAAGGTATATTAACATATAAAGAAATGACTAAATGTAAGCAATTGGGAAATATAAATCCTTATATGTGCAAAAAATAGTTCAGAGTCAGTCAGGAGTTTATAAGGTTTAGTGTGGGATATCTGGGCAGTTTCAGATACATTTCAAAACGTATTATTTGGGAGGTGAGTGCTTCACAGACTCTTGAATATCACAGGGCAACTAAGGTACATGACACTTTAAAACATCTTTGTATTAATTAAACGTCTTAGTAACGTCGTGTTTTTGTAGCCCCTTTCAGTAATATGTTCAATAATAAGGTTTTTTGTGCTGATGTCAAATGTTCCCTTATAACATAACATTTAGCGCCTTCTTATTTGTCCGCCTCTAAATGGTGTCTTTTCTCAGGCCACAACACACACACACACACACACACACACACACACACACACACACACACACACACACACACACACACACACTCACTCACTCACTCCCGTGCGCGCGGAGGCCAGCTGTTTATTGAAGTTCTAAGAGGCGTGCAGGTGCAGCAGAAAGTGCTTGGTCATAGAGAGATATGATAGAGCTGCTGATAGACGCGCGCACGAACAATACTGCAGAAATCCCAAAATGAAAAGACTTGGCCTCGCCACACAGCTTTTGGCGATGGCCGTTGAGTTGAAGGTGCGGTGGAAATACTGTAAAATATTTACTCTCCTTTTCTGTTTCAATAGACTGTCCCTTTGTAAATTAGATTAAATCATCAAGGTGGATTTCTATAAAAAACTTATATAGCCCGGACCTGGTCACTGCACGTAAGTACTAGGATAAATTACATTTCTATAAATACTACTTCGGACGAGATTCCGCACAGGTTCTTGAAATGTGTAAAAACATTTCAGTTTAGTAAGACGTTCGTTTTAAATGCTCATGAACTTTATTGCCCAATGTAAATGCCCTGTCACGCGCCAAGAAGTGGAACAGCGTGAATATTGCATAACGTCTGAATTATAGCTAGTAAACAATGTCAACACAGTATCTACATGAAAAAGTAGAAAACATCCCGTTACTGTTTTTACACAATTCGACGTCCATGTTGTTTAAAATGCGATTGCAAAAGGCTACAAATCTAAATAAATCGATGCGTTGTGTGAACTGTGCAAGTGAATCAAGTAACGCCGTGAAAATGTTGTTAGATGGCCCACTTAACCCTTTCACTGAACTCCCCGCCATAGTCAATTCATCTAACTGGATTTTACACTTATTCTTTACGCCTCTTTCGTTATTAGATCGTATACAAACTGTAAATCATTATTCGGAATATATACAGAGGCCTGAATGGTCCAGCAGGCTATTCCAGTCTTCATGAGTGTCCAATGTACCCATGTACGCATTTATATTAATCATTGGTTCAATATTTCTGTTTTCAGATACTTACTTTTGAATGTATCTGATTGTTCATATCTAGCATATCGGCCACAAATAAGACAATGACAATGTACATACACCTGAAATCATTAGTGCACCGAGTCGGAGTCTTATGTAATCTAGGCACGTTAATGTGTTTTACTGGGCCTATTGTTATAATTCATCTGTCTTAAAACATTAATTACACGCAGGCGCGCGCGTTATGTTATACTATCGTAAATTAATTAATTCCTGTAATTAAAAAATGTAGTCGGTAGCGGTGCTCTGGACTGGGTTTTTAGACACTGGGACTTTAGACAAGGTAAATCAGACATCTGTTCTGTTGTGTGTCGGATTTAGCAACCGTGGTATAAGCTGCGTGCTATTGCCCGTCCTGTGATGGGGGTGGTGTGGCGCACGAGCTCCTGTTCGGATTACTGTGTCAGAATAATCATATTTTGTAGACAGGTAAGAGGTTTTCCTCGAGTGTCATACATGCCTCTGCCTGCCCAAGACCCGCTCGTCTCACCACGCCTATAGCTAGTCCAAAACACTCAGTCGCCATCAAAAACTAACTGAAAATCATAAACAGTCAATGGGGAGGTGTGTTTTGTTCAGAGACTCGATATGTAAATCAGTCGCTTGTGAATAATCTATTCTGTAAAGTTGCTGGTCGTGTGAGTTGACTAACTGATTGGTATTGATACGTTGTCATTCATTTCACTGCTTACCTGCCCAAACCGTCAAACAGAACTGTTAGATCTGCTTAAGTGAAAGTCTGCTTCTTGCTTGGTAACAACAACCGTCCAATTTAATATATTTGCTGCTGTAAATTGCGAAATTGTTCGTACCCTTAAAGTTAAACGAGCTTTCAGAAGTCAAGCGTATATGGCATTATTAAGTGCATTATTGTGTTCATTATTAAGTGCATTATTATGTGCAATATTAAGTGCATTATTATGTGCAGTATTATGTTCATTATAATGTGCAGTATTATGTGCTGACTTCACAACGCGGAGAGGTGCTGTGCAGGTATGAGGCGCAAACACGAAAGTTGGCAAGAAGGTCACAAACATTTAGACTAGTTTAGTTCGCCAAACCGGCCCACTTCGCAACAGGAGTAAATAAATAAACTTGCACAAAAGTTACAATTGGCCTATAAGTCACTGATATAGATATGTTGGCCTGCTGAATGTCTTACTCAACATTATTGACATAAACAGCCCGGATTATCAGTTGTCGTCAAAGTTCAATACTGACACTTGAAAGGGAATGAATGAGGAAACTTTATCGTGTACTTACAGCCAGTTGCTCGCGTTTGCCGAGAAGAGAGCTAGAAACAGCATCAGTAGTGACCTTAACAAATACTCCGGTGTCATCTTGATTCCGAATTAAAATCACAAAAGTTGGTGTACAATCCACAGGAGGTGCGTTTATTTAAGTGTCTGACGATGTGAGCGAGGCTGCTCGTCAACGGGCCGCACAAATGAGTCGATCACTTTAAAAGCAATTAATCCATCATTGGACATCCAGTCAGAGGAGGCGCGGGTCTTGGTCAATATTAGTAGCCTTTGCCTTCTCATACAATACTGTGAAGTAACTTTATTATATCTTTGACAGTCGCCTATCTTACGTCCTCTGTCACTATTTCCCTGTGTCGCGCGTAATCGCTTTTTAGGTCTTGTTTTCGTATTAACACCATCAGGCAAATAGGATTGCTATGAAAAAATTAACCACTCGGGTTGAGTTTGATTCCTTGGGTTTTTTCTACGCGGCCCCTAAAATGCAGCCTCAGTCCTGAATGTTCTGGTTGAACGAGACGCGTTCATCTCACGAACTTCTGCCCTGTCTGATAACCTCGGTGGATGCCACTGAGCACGATGTGGGACTGAGTGCCGAATTTACTTACCCCTGGAGGATTTCGAAGGGGCGGTGCGAAATTTGGGGGAGGTTTTGATGCGCGTGCGTGTGTGTGTGTGTGTGTGTGTGTGTGTGTGTGAAGATAAAGGCGGGTTTAGCGCAAGCTAAAACGCAGTGTTTTTTTTCTTTCTGTATCTGCCAAGCGGTTTGGGAGTTCTCCAAAGGGATTCAGCACGGGAACGATTCACCCTAGTGGTGGTATAACTTTTTGGCAGCGCACCCCCTCCCTTATTAATAAGGGGGGAAATAATAATAAATTAAATAAGCAAGCTACTGTTCTTTCCTTTATTATAGTGAAAAGGCTGAAATCGTTTTTGGATCGTGCTGAATGTAATATTTCTGCATTCTTCACTCAAACATGTTCAGCTGATTTTTTTCTCATATGGTTTATGGAAAATGATTGCCACGTTTCCCTTTTATTGGCTTTTTCTGA